>NC_082664.1:39118484-39421515 GCF_025265405.1 Mesoplodon densirostris
CTGAAAATCTTTAAGGAGACAGTATTGGCTTTCTTTCTTTTTCTTCAAAGTAATAAGTGCCTGAAGCAGATTGTCCAAGTGCTGCACTGAATACCTTTCACTGTGGGGAAACAAGGCACTTGTTTCTGCTTTCTTAAGATATTCAATTTGTTCTAGTGGTTCAATGGCTGCTTTCTTTGCTTCCAACTGGGTACATAATTCCTAAAAACAAGTCAAGGAAATCAATAAATATACACTCACTCATTCACTCATTAATTAACTCATTTATTTTTTTTCCCTTTGCTCTTTCCTTTCAGTAACACATTCTATCCCAAGAAGATGTTTTAAATATTTCATTTGCACACAGAGAAACTAAGGTCCTGACATTTAAAAGATTTTTTTTTACTAGAGTCATGTTAAAATGTAGACTAACACTCACCATTGGTCTAATGTTTAATAGCAAATTGGTCACCCTATTATGTTAAAAGATTCTAAAATGTCTAAAGAAGATTTATCTTCTTCTATTACTTACATGCATCCCCTCCCTTTCCTGTTTTAGATACATGTTTACTGTTACGTAAACTTAGCTAAAATTGTAAGGGTCATTTAAAAAAATACATGTTTACATACATTTAAAAAAAATACATGTTTACTGTTACGTAAACTTAGCTAAAATTGTAAGGGTCATTTTAAAAAACATGGTCATGTATTGGATTTTTAGATGCCTTTCCATAGCTATGTAAACACAGCTGTAAAAACAAAGAAGGAGTATCCCATCATGCTGATAATCAGGAAAAATAAAAGGAATTTGTCAGAATCAGAAAAATACATAGGACTAAGAAAAGGAATGATGGCAAGTCAGAATCTCCCAATTTTCTTACTGAATAAGCAAGATTTTAGGAACTCTGTGAAAGAGAAGACTAATGTTCATTAAACTCTTACACTTCTTAAATGGAAAGATTTATACAACTTACTGATTAGTACATAATTATACAGTTACCAAACTGATCATCAGGCAAAGGTTAAATAAGACTTTTCATTCTGTGGAAGCAATTTTTTGGTAATTAAAATATATTGTATTGTACTGGATAAATGATGCAATCATGTTGTCAGTATTTTTCTTGTTTCCATACCTCTATCTCTTTTAATTGTTCATTTCTTAACATAACATCTAATTCTAAAGGTTGATTTTGCAGCTCATTGACTTTCTGCTCATCTTCAGTGGTTTTCATGCTTTCTTGAACATCAAGAGAAAGTTGTTTTGACAAAACCATTTCCACAGCTGAATTCTGAAAACATAAAAAGATTAATTGCTGAACAGTTTACCTTCCAAATAAATAATTTTTTATTTTTCTTGATGAAATAATTCGAGTTTCTTCTATTTACTTGGATTAAAGACTATTCACAAGTATATCTGGCCACTACCAGAGGATTTTTCCATGCAATATTTAATGTTAATATTGGTATCCCAAGAAAAATGAAACTTTTTTGACAAGACAGCATAGGATCTGGCATTGCTCAGTTATATACTGAGGAATATCTACAGTCTTAAAGAAAGAAAACGGATATGGAAAAAGCAAAAGTTCCAAAGTTTATACTTAGTATTCACCATAATGCAGAGGGTTGGGCAAATAAATAGGCATTCAATGGTACCCACTGGTAGTTTAAAATAGTAAGTGGATAGATGAAGGAAACACCAAAATACCAAAATTTCATGATATTAAAAATGTTATGCCTAGGGACTTCCTGGCAGTGGTTAAGATTTTGCCTTCCAATGCAGGAGGTACGGGTTCAATCCCTGGTCGGGGAACTAAGATCCCACATGCCTTGCCAAAAAAAAACAAAACATAGAAAAAAAAAAAACAGAAAACCAGAAGCAATATTGTAACAAATTCAATAAAGACTTAAAAAAAAAAAAGGTCCACATCAAAAAAATCTTTACAAAAAAAAAAGGAATTTCCTTCTTAAAAAAAAAAAATGTTATGCCTTAGATTACATAAAGGCAATAATTCCAATTCTGGGTATGGCAGAACAGGTTATAGATGGGGTAATCTGATCTTTTCTGAAAGCTCTAGGAAATTGAGGTTCTCAATAGGATATATAGAGACACCATTTCAACTCATTTATTCATTCTTTCAGCAAATATTTGTTGAGCACTTACATACAACAGGAACTTTATCAGTAATTTTAAAAGATTTCCCATTATTTTGCTAAGGTATTAGTTTTTATTTTCAGGTTACTTTATAAGCAAAATACCATTTAATTTTGCCATATACTTTCATGTCAGTAAAAATCTTTGAGGTATCAAGTCTGTGAATAAAATGTGTCCACATCTCCAAACCAGGTAGAAATTGCTGTTTTAGTAGTAGATAGTAGATACATTACTAGATAGTAATGTAAGATGTTAACAATTGGGGAAACTGGATAAGGGATATATGAGAACTATCTGTACTATCTTTGCAAGCTTTCTGTCAATGTGAAACTATTCTAAAATTAGAGTTTATTTAAATAAAACAGATACTGTCTGGAGCTTCACCAATACTAACTGGTAAGAAAATTCAGCTGACCAGTGTTACTGGTTTTGAAGTATTTACTTGGCACTTAGCACAAGTCACTTCCTCTACAAGGCTGCAAATAATTGAAATGATTTTGCAAATTTCCTCCATTTCCAATTTCTTTGTGCAAACTATGGTTAAAATCTCCATGGAAGGCAGCATCTCAGGTTGTGGGGGGAAAGATCCAGGAAGGCTGTGAGAGGAAAGGACAGAGGTGCTACACCACTGATTTCATTGGCCAATGGGTGCTCTATGCCATGAACTGCAATTCTATGAGGTGGACACCTGCCTCCTTTTAATCTGATGGCTACTGTTGCTTACAGCACCCAACAAATCCACCTGTAGGGCAAGAGTTCCTGAGCTAGGCATAGATAGTAAACCCAGGAAAACTTTACTTCTTATCAATAATTTATTATGAATTCAGAGCCCTGGTCTCTCTTACCTGATGGACTGGTCACTTAAGGACTAGCCACATTTATAACCTGCCATTTGTAATGTGCCTTCCGTGGTCAGGGAGAGCATCCTAAAAAACCTGAAATCAGCCCATAACACCATTTGTTTAACAAATCCAAAAGCCATGTTTCCACTTTGGCAGAAAATGCAACAGAATCCCTCAAACGAACATTTTAAATTTAAAAGGTAACATTCCTTTGCTCATGTCCGAGAGGTTAGAACACAGGCTCGTGCCCTGATTGGCTCCTGGAAAGATTCTTTCATATTTCATAACCAGTGATCATTTGCTCATCACCCTTAGCTGTATGTTATTTTTATTTTGCAGGCTCATTTGAAACATCTTATTTTAAGTTATAATAGAATTCAAATATATTTAAAACAACAGAATATAACAGATAATCGTTACCCATGACACAGATATAACTGATATAATTTTCTATATTAAAAATATAATTTAAAGCCCAATCCTCAACCCTTTCTCATCTCTTCCTCCCTAGAACTAACCACTATTCTAAAATCCACACATACTTGTCTTTATACTTTGACTACATGTGTTAATATACATACAGTATTGTTTTATATTTTTTTAATTCTTATAAAATTGGAATCATACATGTATCATTTTACAACTTAGTTTCTTCACTCAGCGGTATGTTTTGAGGTTTATCATGGTGTCAGATATAAATCCCATTCAGTCATTTTACGTTTGTATACTGTTCTGCTATCTGAATGAACACGACTTTTTTGTCTGTCAGGCTACTATGGACATTATCATTGCTTCCAACTTCTCCTATTATAGATATTACTGTGATAAACACCCTTGTTTTAGGCCTTCTTGCACATATGTGTGAGTTTCTTTGGGACGTTTTCCTAGAACTGAAATTATTCCTTTTGATTCTCGATAGACAGTTATTGATTTGTTCCTACCAGCATGGTAAAAGAATTTGTATTTTCCCTAATCCTCTCTGGTATTTGGTACTAACAGACAATAATTTCTGCCAGTACATTGGGTGTGAAGTTGACATCATTATTGTTTTATGCTCCCTGGTCATATGAGTCTTACCTCCTGTGGATTACTTTTGCATAATCATTGACTATTTTTTATTGGGTTGGTTATCATTTCTGGTGCTCTTTTATATACTGGATACTAGTCTTCTAACCGTTTTATGTACTGCAATTATTATCTCTCAGTAGATTGTCTTTAAACTTTATATATGGTATCTTTTGTTGAATATGACTTTAATGTTTTAATGCAGTCAAATTTATCAATCTTTTCCTGTTTGGGCTTCTGCTTTTAGGGCTTTTTTTTTTTTTTTTTGCGGTACACGGGCCTCTCACTGTTGTGGCCTCTCCCGTTGCAGAGCACAGGCTCCAGACGTGCAGGCTCAGCGGCCATGGCTCACGGGCCTAGCTGCTCCGCGGCATGTGAGATCCTCCTGGACCGGGGCACAAACCCGCGCCCCCTGCATCGGCAGGTGAACTCTCAACCACTGCGCCACCAGGGAAGCCCTGCTTTTAGGGACTTTTTAAGAAAAAAATCTTCTATACCCTGAGATCTCAAAAATATAATGTATTTCCGTAATAATTTACATAATAATTTATTTTTATTTAGCCTGTTCAAGGTTCTCTGTACTTCTTGAAATTGAGAATTCATATTATTCTTCAATTCTGGAAAATTCCCAGCCTTTCTTTTCCTCCATTCTCTCTATTCTCTCCTTCTAGAACTCCTACCAGAATTGTGTTTGACCATCTCATTATAGCCACTGGGTCCTCAAAATCTCTGTCCTCTTTTCCATCTCTTTATAGCTCTGTGTTGGATTGTGGGTAATTTTCTAACATATTTTAGCGAACTAATTCTCTCTTCAAGCTGTATCAAGTGTGCTACTTGGCCAGAGCAATCTTAATCTCAATGACTTAAAAAACATTATTGAAGTTCCATATGGTTCTTTTTCAAATCTAACCTTTTTTCTCAAAGTATTTTATTCTCTCATTATGATTTCAAATCCATCTGTCACTAACCATTTAAAATGTATTATTGTATAATATCTTTCAAACTGCTGCACTGTCTCACTACCCTAGTGTATTAATTTCTCTCAATTTTAGTGATGAGGACTCTTCTGCTGGAATGTTCCTTTGTGTTATTGATTGATTGACTGATTCATACTAACTCAGGGTTATCAGACTTTGTTTTTTTTTTAACTACATTGTGGGAATCCCTATGGCCTGATTGGTAGAACTGACCGCGCCCCCTTCAGCAGATTTGTGTTTGCTTTTTCCAGGTACTGCAAGGAGATAAATAGACAGAGGCTGATTTACATGTTAATTTCTTAACTTGAATTGCTCCACAATGCAAGTAGTGTAGATTTGGACTCTAAACCTGTTTGAGATATAGGGTGGTTCTGAATTCTCATGGGAGACCTTCTTTTCCCACCCGCAGTCAGAATAAGTAGGTCCCAGTCCTTTCTCTGGGTTAGAGATTTTCTTGTTGGCCTTTCTCCCTTTCTCTTCAAGGGCCCTGTCAATTCTGAAGTATCCACTCCAATGCATGGACTCTCATGAGCCCTTATGAACTCTAAGCCCCGGGACATCTGATTCTTTCCTTTCTCCACTTCTCCTGGAATTTCTCTTTAAAAAAAAAAAAAATCTACGATCAGTATAAACTTAAGACAAAGTATAACTTAACAAGCATACATATTGAACCTCTGAGCATAAATGGAATTTTCAAAGTTAATAATAAATTTAAAGTAGAAAATGATGATTCTATCAAAAGCCTGGTTCTGTTATATTGCTAACTATATTTACTTTTTAAAAAACTGTTGCTTTTTTTCAACTATGTATCTTTTCTTTGAGTTTGGCCTGTTTGGAAAAGAACAGAAGGTGAGAAAGAATATCATCTATTCTCCTAAAGGGTAGGACTGTGATACTGTCATTTTTATGTCCCTTAATTCACAAAGTAAACATTTTACTTTAACATTTAAAACACTGAGCTTTAAGTAACTGAGCATTGTCTCTGGCTTGCGCAAACCTAGCAGCACAGTCAAGAGGTAAAGACCATGACAGCTTCACTATCCTTTTTCCCATACAGGGGCAATGGCCCCGTGGCTATAATAATTCTGTGACATTGAGAAGCTACATCTATCACTTATAACCTGCCAACATTGGGACAGTGTCATACATACTCTAGAGGATATATTTCTTTCTTCTCTAAAGCATTCCAACATGAAGTAGTAAAAAACAATTCTAAGCATAAGCAAACATCCATCACTTTTAGAGACAAAACCGAATGGCAGATCAGGTTAATCTCAGAGGCTGCCTCTTTCTCTTAGCATATTGTTTAAAATGTTATGCACTTGAGACTCAGCCAGCCCTGCCTACCTCCCAGGCCTCACCTCTGTCCTTCTCCCCTCCTCCTCCCCCTATGCAGTGGCCTTATTCCAGTTTCTGACTCCGCATGCTTTTTCCCCCCACAAGAGGAAACTCTACTTTCTCTGCCAAGAGTGCTCCTGACACCCAGCTCTGAGCTCTGTTATCTCCAATCCATGCTGCTGGTCTCAGGTCAAGTGTTGTTTCTTTAGAGAAGCTCTCTGAACTTCAGAGAACTACAGTTCAAGCCAGCCTCCTTTATTATAGATTATCATGGAAACGTGTTCCTTCCTTTAGTTGCTGTAATTAGCCTCTCATCAGTTAATTAGTGGATTAATGTATGTCTCCTCCTCTAGACCAGAAGCTCTATGAGAATAGAGACCACGTCTATTTTCACTCACCGATGAACCCTAACTGCCCGTTCAAGAAATTTTTACTGAATGGATGTATAGATAAATTCACATTAGAAAAAATAGATAAATAAGAGAATTTCATTTAGTCTTCGATTGCCAAGATTAACAATTTGTGGTTTATAAAGTAGAGTTGGAAAGAAATTGAGGACCCATCAATCTAGCAGCTGTGGACCAGAAATCTGTTAGGAATGACAGGAACAGGGCTTGGTTGGGCTTAATGAGAGTAGAGAAGGTTTGAAACACGCATGAGAACTGGAGTCAAACAGCATACTGGCATATTAAACCTCAATGAACAACCCACATAACACACTCAATAAAACTGTGAGGTAGACCACCAAGCATCAGGCTGGGCAGAGGCACCTGGCTCTAGTCCCAGTTCTGCTAGAATGAGAACTTGGCTGATTAACATCTTCTGACATTAATTCCCTAACCTGAAACACAGGGTTAGGATAGAAATTTTCTAAGGTTTCTCAGCCTAAGATTTCAGGACTTTGGAGCACGTTCTCAAATGCATGCTGCTTGTAGATGTTAATACCATGTATACCATGTAAGTCACTTGTCCTGTAAAGAAATAAATCTTGGATTGAGAAAAATACCTCTAGAGTAAGAAACAAGATTTGCATCCTGGACAGAAGAGCAAAAGTAATACACTTGGAAGACAGAGTTGACACAAGGCCCAACTACATGTTCCATTACAAAATTTTTTTTACTGACTTACTAGGATAACCAACACCAGAAATAAACATCATTTACTCCAGGCCTGAAAACTCTTTCCTCCTTTTCATTCTAGTACTGACTTCCCTGAGTTTCTGGTCGCTCACCCACAGCTGGACGCCTTGCATGTTTTGTATCTGTGATCATCCACCTTCCAGGATTTCTCTATGGGTGCCTTCTTAAATATTGAAATTATAAATGCTCAGAAAATGTTGAAAAGAACAAAAAATGATTCAGACATACTAAATTATACCTAATGACAAGGAAATTAAAGAGGTAATTATAGACAAACTTTTTTTTTTTTTAAGAGCAATTATGTCATGTAGGTTGACATTTGGGAAGGAGTGGGCAAAAAAGATCATTCAATACAGGTTAAGCCGTAATGTTGCTTTATGAATTTTTAGAAAAATAATAAATGAAGAATGCATCAGTTTCCCTGTGTTTCCTTTTTATCATTTCCTTTTATGGACACCTCGAATCTTAAGAGATTAGTTAGTCCTCATTTTTTATCATATCCTAATTTGTTACTTCACTTAACCTATATAGGAAGGGGGAAATGGAAGGCCGTTTTGCCTTTTCATATTTAAAAATTTTAGAAATTCATCTCTGTAAAATTATCCAGTATGATCTTGGATCATAAGCACCCACACCCTTCAGACTGCATTTTGTAACTTCTTTTGTCTCTAAGTCTGCGTTAATATTCTTGATATTAAAGAAAAATTCAGCCAAAGGTCCGGATCTAAAATATCTCCTAAATTTCATCTAAAATGAAATTCTTGGCAATGGATTCAAACATATACATGCTAAAATGGCAATTTTTGAAAAGTGCAATCACACTTTCAGCAACTCTAAGACCAAGTGCAATTTATTAAAGAAATAATAAAATTAAATAAAACTTCCTAAAATTTTTTCTGGAGATGATTTTACATAATCTGATAAAAGCCCTTCTAGGCTCCAAAAAGGCACATGAAATGAGCATTAATTAGATATTTAATTGGTATTAGATTTTAAACTGTGACAACTGTATTCTCACTTCTAGCTGAATGACTAGCACAAAAGAGGTCTCAATAAATGTTTTTAATGAATTAAATGGTTATTTTCACTGTCACAATAGTTTTTGATTAATCAAATTTATAATTCTGTAAATTGTGCTTTTACGTGCTCTATGTATTCATTATATAGAGACTCTTGCTTAAGTAATTTACACCTGCGTCTTATATTTGTCACTTTGTATTATATTTATCTATGCTTATTTTGATCTCTTATACCAGTTGTAGTTCAACTTTCAAACTGCTCTTGTATAGAGAACAAACTTGTAGTTACCAGTGGGGAGAAGTTAGGGGGAAGGAATAGGGGATTAACAAACTATTAGGTATAAAATAAGCTACAAGGATATATTGTACAACATGGGGGGTATAGCCAATATTTTATAATATCTATAAATGGAGTATAACCTTTAAAAATTGTGAATCGCTATATTGTACATCTGCAATTTATATAATATGGTACAGTAACTATACTTCAATTTTAAAAAACTTAAAAAATAAAAAAATTTAATAAAATGAAAATTAAAAAAAATTTTTTTAACTGCTCTTGATCTTGGTCTAACGTTACATAGAATAAAGTAAATACAGTCAGTACTTAGCGTAGAGAAAATAAGAAGCACAGATTCAAGAAAAAAGATTCATGTTACAAAAGAGGGGAAAAAAAGATAGAATGTCATTAGAAATTAAAACTAGATTCCTCTAGGCCAGACCTGCAAAAATTATTTGAAGACTTAAGTCCCTCCATCTGCTCTAAAAAAAATCATTCTAATGAAGTATCATAAATTATCAATAACTCATCATTCAAGATTAAGTGAAATCTTAATAAATAAAAAAATCTTATTGGGTTATGATCTTTATATAGTTTTCAATATACTCTATTGAATTTGGAGGTTTCACAGCCAAAATTGGTCTGAGAAGCTAATCTTAAAGTTATTAAGCAAATCCCTTTAGCAATGTCATGAAGTAGGATAGAAAGTACTCAGGTATTTTTCCTTTTTTACTTATTTACTGCTCTTTATATACCATTAAGAAAGTTTTTTTTACACGTACAGCTTCAAGAGTTTCACCACAGGGCCCTAAATCCTTTAAGATATATTTCCTTAGCTCTATCTAACACTGCTTGTGGGATTTAGAAGTCTTTTCCTATGGCCAGAGAGGTGTTCCGTTGGCATTTAACCTTGTTTTACACATTTCTAGAAAACCCTATCTGGTTCCTCTAATCCTCCATGATTTCTGCTCTAGGAAGACAACAGAAGTGCAGGCTCTCTTCATTCCTGTGTATCATGTATTCCATAAAAAGCCGATGAGGACCCACACCTGAATGGTCTACCTTTGCTACTGTCCCACTGGACCCTGGATTGTGAGAGGTTGACTAACAGGTAGGCTCTTTCAAATGTAGCTTACTGGGTGGCTCTTTGTGCCTTTCCCATTTCAATCTCTAACCTATGAGAAAGCACTTTAAGAGCTACAGGAAAATGTACCCATTTGGATGTTTAGAATGAAAACAAAACAACATTCTTTCTTCTCCACAGGGACAATCAGGAGGCTGAATGTTGATATTCTCACACCACATGATCTGACAACATTTCAAAATACATTTGCAGTACAGGGTTCACATAAGAAGAAAGGCCCCTAGCCTTTCAGATGGTCTCTGATTTCATTATGAAATCAACCGAAAAAAAAAAGACCCTAAAAAATAGGGCTGTTGGATTTTTTTCCTAAGAAATGTGGGTAGAGCACATTTTCTATTGCCTTTTCCAATTTGCCTTTGAGCTCCTGATCCAGGAAACAGTATCTGATTACATATCAGAGAGAATAATAAACCTAAATTGATGACTTACATTTCTAGCAGATGAACAGTAATATTTCACTGCTGAAATCCTGGACAGTTTTCTAAGGGCTCTTTTGACAAGTGGGCATCATAAATAGCCAGCAGATGGAGGGTTTAATTATGAAATCAGAAGGCTTGATTCACAACCCTCTTTTCAGAGTCCAACAACACCTCTTCATTCGCAGACACGATGTCTTAGAGATGTAATCACAAGCACTTACCTTATTTATTTCCCAGTCTTCCTCCAACTTTTCCACTGCAGCTGAGTCCTCAGTGGACTCCTGTACATCAGAAGTGACCTGCTCCTCTCTGCCTGGCAGAGGAAACTTTTCTCTCTTTTCTGTTGAGCATTTTGATTTGAGAATGCTGTTGAGACAATTTTCCATCTCCTGCTTAGCAGATTCAAGTCTGTTTTCCAAATCTTTTTGTTTACACTTAAGTGATTTTATATCATCTTTAATAATCTTCTGTCCCCCTGAAGATGTATTTTGCTTGATGGATTTTGCTAAAGATAAAATCTTCTCTAATGTGCCATCTTGTAAATGGAGACTATTCTCTAGTTCCTGTGAGTGGAGAAAAGATTGTCACAAAAGTATCACTGTTCAATTGTCACAAGAGTTAATTGACTTTTGTAAATCATAGCGTGTTCTGCTTCACTAGTGGAAAGTATATAAAACTTATCAACCCATATCACAAAGAAGGAACTTTGGGCAAAATTTAAACCAATGTAGCAGCCCAGATCAAATTCTCTAACAGATTTTATAAGATGCTAGAAATGTGTAAGAAGTAACAAAGAAAATTTTCACAACCAGTTCCTGGAACGTAGGAAATGGTCAACACATATTTGTTGAGTACATATTTTGTTCAAGATACTACATAATATACAAGTAATACTAAAATCAAACACAATCAAAACACTAAATAATAAGTGCCTACTTTGTGCAAGGTCCTAAAAAGAATAAAAGAATCATTTAGAGTGTGCCTGCATGAATCTAGTGCTAATATTTAAAATTCAGAGCAAAGTTTAAATCAATCTATCGAATGCAATATCTTAAATATATTAGAAACTCAATCAATATTTACTAAATGCATGAATGGATGAGGCTAATTTGAGACCTCTACATGCAAAAGGAATTTGATAAACTATAGCAGCTACTGATGTTACTACTGAAATAGAATAAGCCTTAAAGTTACTAGGTGAACTATATAGTATTTATTAGTCACTGTTCTAATGGACTATACAATAAATATTCATTCATTCATCTAACAAACAGCAAGTATTATGATAGGTTTTGAAATTACATAGATGAGTAAAACACAGTCCCTTCACAATCCTATAGTCTAGTGAGAAAGACAAAGAAATAAACAGATAATTGTAACAGAATATGGAAAGGTGTATGCTAACAAATATGTACAGGTCATCGAAACATTTTAGCTGGAAGAAGGGAGTTCCAGATTGCATTTTGGATAGACCCGAGGTGGCCATGGGATAGCTGCACTGGAGAGGGTGATACTGCAGGCAGGGAGCCCATTCAGATGTCTAACGCAGGGATCTGTGAGATGAGGATCTGCTCTAATGAAGCAGTAATGGGGGTAACAGTGGAGGGACAAATTGTTGAGATAATCCAGAGATGAAAGAGACAGCACTTGATGTCTGTCTAGACTGGGGAGTCTGGGAAAGGATATCCAGGTTTCTGACCCGGCAGCCTAGAGAGATGGTGTAGATATCCACAGAGTCAGAGAAGAAGAAGCAGGCTCATTGGTAGGGAGCCGGGGTATAGAGAAAGGGAAGGAGATGATGAGTTATTTTCTGGACATGCTGAACCACAAATAACTATGAGGCACCCAAGGAGAGATGTCTAGTGGGGTCAGAAGACCCATGTTGTAGACCCACTCTGTCATTTAACCTGGGTGACCTTGTAAGTTCCTCGCCTCTCCGGAGCTCAGCTCATCATGTATAAAATGAGGAGTCTTGGGACTTCCCTGGTGGTGCAGTGGTTAAGATTTCACGCTCCCAATGCAGGGGGCTGGAGTTCGATCCCTGGTCAGGGAACTAGATCCCACACGCATGCCACAACTAAGAGTTTCCATGCCACAATTAAGGAGCTGGTGAGCCGCAACTAAGGAGCCCGTGAGCCACAACTAAGGAGCCCACCTGCCGCAACTAAGACCCAGTACAACCAAATAAATATATAAATATTTTTAAAAAGATGTGTTTTAAAAAAAAATGAGGAGTCTGAACTTGATGGTTTCTGAGATTCCTTCTAGCTATAGCAGAAGGCTATATTTTAATTTTTCAACAGGAGCCTGAGCTCCTCAGAGTGAGGCTCGTGTCTTGCACTTTTCTCAGTATCCAAGGCACCCAAACAGTGCCTTGGACATGATGAGCCCTCAACATTTGTCAAATTATCACTGTTAAAAGGGAGGTAGCCTTGTCACAATGTCAAGCTGTTCTGGAGGGGAAATCTTGCTTGATTCCCAGGTTCCTAAAAAGAAGAGATAAGAAATTCCCAAGCTCATGCCAGCAGGGCTGCCCTGAGACTCACCCCATGCAATCTCCAGTCAAATAACTGTGAAAGAAGCAGCTAAGAAAATGCTTTACTCTGTTTTCTTCTAGAGGACGCCAATTGGGCCTGTTTATGTTGGCCGTGCAAACAGTGAGCATCCAAGGAATGTGTTTTGAGAATGTGGGTAAAGAGCTGCAATCCTTACTGTATAAGGAGAGGGGTTGAAGTGAGGCTGAGAATTTTAAAAGCCCTACATCTGCAGAGACCTCTAAGGTAGTCCATGAGTATGAAAATTAATAAGGTGAAAATTATACAACTCCCATCCACCCATGATGAAGAATGCAAAATTGAATCATTTCCCCCTAGGTCTTATTGCATTCGTTATATCCTTTGAATACCCAGTATCTCCTGGAATCACTGTGCTGTCTCTAAAACAAAGATCTCCAGGAGCTATAGACTGCTCATGGGTGGAATTGTCTCTGAGGGTCCAGAGCACAGAGTACTGTTCAACTCAAATTATAAATGGATTTGCTCACTAAAGAGCACTTCCACTTTTTATGACTGGTCAGGACTTTATCCAATAGTCATCTGAATAGCATTTTCAGCATTTGAATTTTTTCTTTTTTTATTTCTTTTCTTTCACCATTTGAATTTTTGATCAAAGACCCTCATTTGTCAAGTTGTAATTAATACTGATTTTTTTAAATGTCTATCATGTCTGGACATTGTTTAATACCTGCAGTTTCTGCAGTTTTTCCTCAACTGCTATTTGATCCACAGGCTTATCAGAAAAACTGACAAATTCCTTGGAGATATAGTCCAATGCAGTATTTAGGTCTGTGATGCAAACCTGGTATGAGTCGTGTTCTTGAACATGGCCTTCCAATTTTTGCACAGAATCCTAAAAATAAAACATTGACAATGCATGCATTAGGTCCCTGAATTATCCCACTCAGAAAATAATTAAATGGTTCATAAACACTTGTTTTATGAGGTTTCATCTTGAAAAAGGAATATGGCCATAAATCATCCAGAGTTCTTAAGTAAAGTTTTTAGCGTTGAGATATTTGTTTCCCCCATGTTTCTATGCCTTCATTCCACTCCCGAAAACAATTTGTCAAGAGGTTTACAAAATGAAATGACTATAAATTATATCATCAAATCACAAACACCCATAACAAAGCAGTTCCCTTAATTATCTTTCTTACTACAAGCAAGTACCCACTCTTGGAAATGAGACTATGTGAAATCAACCTAACCTCAGATTCCTTTCCTAAGACTCAAACTCCAAAATTGTGTGTTAGGAAAAAGTAATCCTAACTCAAGAGCAAAACCACCTTCAGTTTCTCTCCCTGGAATAAGAAAATAAGGTGACTACACCTGATCAGAAAAGAACAGCAATTATTAAACTAAATAACTTACAGCCAAGTGGGTATAAGCAAGATTATACCCACACAACTCCTGCTATCTGTATAAGCAAGATTTCTTATCCAGGTAATCCTTATATTGAATCTGGCTTTCAGTATGCAAAGAATTATAAACAATTCTCTTAAGAGAATAATATGCCTCATGACAAGATGACATTTTACCTCTTAATTCTTTTATTGCAGATCATGTGGAAAGACTCAAGGGAGAACCCTGATAAGGTTTATACAGAATAATGGACATAACTATTATAATAGATGATAGATGGATGGATATGTGAATGGATGGACGGATGAATGCAAGCATAGATGAATGGATGGATAGATGGATGCTGCATGGACAACTTTGACACTGTTACCTACATAAAGATGCCTAAACATATCTTAATCCTTCCAACCCCTTATGAGGGGAACTTTGATGACAGGAAACAACACTATTATCAAATAATACACACTGGATTTCTCTAGCAAAACTGACCAAATTGATTGCTCCATCTTGAGTAGTTAGTATTTGTATCTAAAATTGATAAAATTTTTAAAACTTTTGATTTGCCAAAAGAACAAAACAATGGTCCTATATACAAATATTACATAATTATGCATAATTAAGACAATCATTTAAAATTTTATTTTGACCATTTCACCTGTAGTTGCTGAAGAAGACTTTCATGTAGATGCTTTATTTCCAGCCACGGCTCTTCACTAAAGTTGGGATTTTTAGTGCATTCTAAGAGGTAATTTCCTTGAGATTTTAACTCCTCTAGTAAGGATGTCAAATCTTGTGCTTTCTGGAGGAATTTCTTATAAATTTTTAATTGAGCTTTCTTCTCCTGCAAACCATGTTGCAGAGCAAAGCCCACTTCTTGTTTCTTTTTTAGTTCTGTGAGCATTAATCTCAGATCCTCTTTACTTTGCAAATACTTCTCTCCTTCCAGCAGAAGCTTTTCTTGATGGCTAAATTTAACAAAGTATTTTACAAATGAAATCATACATCAAAATCTTATAATACAACATGCATTATTATAAAAAGCATTAAAATAACACTACTGTACATTACTCCCAGGAACTTCTTTGGCATTCTAACATTCTAAATAGCACTAAGTTTAGCTCAGAAATCAAGATTAAAATGAGTTGTAGTATTACTTTTAAAAAGTATTGTTTTTTTGTCACATAATTTGATCTGAGAACAAATATTTAATAATTTAGATTTCAAACTATTCCAGTTTTTATTGTTTAAATATAATTATAATATTCCATGTTTTTCTTTTTCATAAAAGTAAAATAAATAAGCATTCAGTATACTGGTCAACTAACTAGTTTATGCTTTCTATAGCTTAAATTTGTTTTGATCTGTTTTTCTTAGAAAAATATAAAATTTACATTTCCACCAAATATTAAATGTATCATTTAAGACATGATATGAATTAAGAATTTTCACCAGAATTATGCCCATTACATTCAGACAACATTTATCAATGTTTACACATTTAAGAATCTCTTAGCATATATATTTAAAAGCATAAATTATCCTGCAGTAAACCAGGAAGATACTGAGGTTGTCTGGGGAAAGGGGGTTTTGGTACAGAAGGGGAGTGTTGAAGGTGGAATGAGGTAGACAATGTTAATTTGTTACCAAGGGCCCCACGGGTTGATGCACCAGCCAAAGTAAACACTGCCACCAAGTTATGACAGCATGTTTCATATCTGATGCAGAGGACTATTCTTCTTCGCTTCTGCCTCAACATTGTGATTGCCCCTGATATTACTTACTTTCTCTCCAACAGATATATTATATCCACATCCAGAAGGCAGACAAAACATACTTGTTATGGCTTCATTGTGCAATGAAAAACCATGAAAGTGGTGAAGGCATGCCCTTTACCTTAGATATGTGTTGGCTAAGTGGAGTGTGTTGTCCCACTGGTTTTTGATATCAGAAAGGGTCTTTGGAGCCATCGGAGCCTTGCTGCTCTCAGCCTGACTCACGACGGTCTGTATTTTAGCGTCCCCTTCAGGCTTTAGTAAAATGATTTCCTAAATCAAATAAAAAAGATCTTAAAATCTCATTCATACCACTCAGGGATATTTCATATGATATGTTTTTATTTATAAACATTATTCAGAGATTCTAACTGCAGAGTAGATTTCAAAATTACCCTTTCATTTTTATATATTCCCCAAATACAAAGACATCCTTCACGTTGTATAGAACTGGTTCTCTTTAAGCATTTGTCACATTGATCTGATTGCATTCCTACTCTTCTCTTGATTCTCAATTGCCCTCAAAGAAATTATATGCCAAAAAATCCCTGGCAAATTCTCCTTCCAATCTGTACCATTATTTATAAATAAAGAGTTAGGGTAACAACCTGAATAAGACACTTCTATACACCCAAGATTGGGTTTATGGCTTCCCACAGGAAAATGCAGAGTCCCTCAAACCAACTGCTGTTTCTCCACCACAACGTAATTAATTCTCATTCCCTGCAATTTTATTTTCCTCCAAACAATCAAGTTCCTCCCTTCTTGGAAACACTACTCCAGATTCACCTTCCCTGGAAAACCTTTCAGATATAACCCCAAATGATTCTGATTACTTCAGTATGCCAAACTAACCCTTACGGCTTGACTGCATCATCCTCTGCACTCGGTATCTGATAAATTAAGAACCACACAACCCGCTCAGTATCTAATATCCTTTAGGAACTACACACATCCACTCTGAAGACGAGTTCCTCTCCAGCCCTCACCTTGACATTGCCGATGCCTCTGATGTACTGACATACATTCTTTTAACATCCTAGCAAATTTCCACCTGCTGCAGCTCTAATTTATAGTTTTAATTTCATTTCTCCTGCACTCAGTGAAGATGGACAATAACTGGACATTGCTCCCACAAAGAGAGGATATACTTTCTCCCTTCTATATGCATTAAAATAATTTTAGATCCATCATAGCCCTTCTCTTTTGCAAGCTCAGTCATCTGAATTCCTTCAACCAATCTGCAGTGATCCTATTTTCCATTAAAAAACAAATCTTTGCCGTTTTCCTCTAAATCTTTTCAAAATTAGAGTTCACTCTGACCTCTGAAAGTTACTTTCCACAGTTATACCTTTATTTTTTGGATTCTTTCCTCAAGTGGCATTTTGCCTTCAGATGAATTCAAAACCATCAGGGACTCTTTAATCCCTGTTATCCAACGAATTACATCATGTGCAAGATCATTAAAGCTCTGGTCCTTGGCAGGAGGTAACTTATCCTCTTCATCAATTTCACATAACTGTCCCAATAAGGTCTGGTGTCTATTGATCAAATGTGTTGATTCCGTTACTATTTCTTCTTCCTCAATAATCCCATATTCCTTCACAGAGTTGTTCAACTGGGCCATAGATTCGAATTGTTCCCTGTAAATTCCAAATATCACTGAAAGTTTATAGGAGCCACGACACCACTTGAGAAACCATATTCCCCAGAAATACATTTCATGCAAGATCAGCTATACCTCTTTCTAGCTAGAGCTTGGCAAAATAGCTCAGTTTCCTCTCTTGTTCCTTCCATTTCTTTCCATTTCTCTTCTTGATTAGTCAACCACTTACTCAGGTTTCTGTGGTCATCCTGGAGTCTAAAACAATATCACACACATTGGAATATAAAATCAGTAAAAACTGCTTATCTTTTTTTTTTTTTTTTTTTTTTGCAGTATGCGGGCCTCTCACTGCTGTGGCCTCCCCCGTTGGGGAGCACAGGCTCCGGACGCGCAGGCTCAGCGGCCATGGCTCACAGGCCCAGCCGCTCCGCGGCATATGGGATCCTCCCAGACCGGGGCACGAACCCGTATCCCCTGCATCGGCAGGCGGACTCTCAACCACTTGCGCCACCAGGGAGGCCCAAAAACTGCTTATCTGAAGAGAAGGTTGGCACAAATCTTGTGAGCCAACCAGGTTTTTTACTAAATTTTTTTGGTTTCTTTCTTGGTTTCTTTAGAGAAAATTTAATTTGTAACATTAAAATCTGAATGATAATAACATGTATTATAGTGGAATTCTAATGAGCCGTACATATACATCATAAAGAACATGAAACAAACAAACAAACAGAAAATATTTTTGGACTCTTCCCTGAACCTTGGCCATAATTTGAGGAACTCTCTAAACTTCTATATTCCTAGAGCCAAACTTGGGTTTGAAACTACATATTTTATTTTTGAAATTTGTGTGTACGTGTATCCCACTGCTAGCTGTACTGAGGCAGAGTACGTATGAAGATATCATTAGCAAACATGCTATTAGACATCATCTTTATTTCCTACCTCAGTAGCTGCTGCAAGCACTCATCAAGCTCCTTTGCTCGTGCCTGGCATATGGACTCCATTTTTTCTAATTCAATTCCTTGACTTACGATCCAACTGTTAAGCTTCTTAACAGGTGCTTTGGGAAGATGCTTTTTCACATGATTCAGTACAGTTCCCACCTGCTGTATTTCACTGCCTCTTCCTTCAAGAGTCAAGAAATCCTTAAGAAAGACAGAAAGTCAATTATATCCTATGGGCAAGTCTCAGTATGGTCCCTGCCACCCCAGTGACACTTTCCCAAGATGGTACATAGACATGCCATCTTCATAACATCCTATATAAAAGAAGTTGCCATGGAGAGGTGGCTAAGTGCAATAGCAAATGATCAAAAGACAATTTATATTGGTTCTAGAATGTGTGTGTACATTTGCATTTGCATCTGACTTTCTGGGAATCACATCAAGCAAAATGATGCCACCATGTGGGTCAGTGGGAAAGCCACATTTTCCTATCCTGGCTCTGCTCAGCTTCTCCTAAATACTTGCTCCTTTCTGGCAATCAGTATGTAAAACTACACAGCGTATTCTCTATTTAACTTTGTCCAAATCAGAATTTTATTTCAATGTTTGTGTTTCAAGGTTTGAGCATCAATTGTTGAGATCCATGCAATGGGCAAAGTTTTAAAAAAACTTAAAAAAAAAAGTTGGAACTATAATTTAAAAGCAGAAGAAAGGTGATTTTGTCAATAAAGAATAGTAGCATCAAAGCAAGGAATTAAACCGGGAACATTTAATGCCACTGATAAGTCTGAGAGTATAAGTTATCACCAAAGCCTAAAGTACCTGATAATCTACCATAAAGTGATCAAGAATTAAAGGTGCCATACGCATCTGAAATGCCCACATTATTGCCTTTTATTTCAGGCTATCTTCCTCCCCACTTCCATCAGTTCAACTACAATTTTTAAAAGAAATATGGCTGGGAAAAAAACTTTTTAAAAAGTCAAGCAATCTCGTATAGAAAGTAAAGGGGTTTCAAAGTCCAAATTAGGTAAAGTCTTTTTTTAAAATCAAATATGATTTTAACACAACTGAATTCACCAGCAAACATTAAGTTAAACAGCATCTTAGAATAGCTGTGAAAACAGAACCTTTTAAAGTCACTTACACCTTTACCCAGTAAACACCCAACTTTTTGGGTTGGCCAAAAAGTTAGTTCGGGTTTTCATAGATGTTACGGAAAATCCCGAACGAACTTTTTGGCCAACCCAGTATTTGGGGAAAGGCCAGGTTTTTTTGGAAATACTATCTCTATGTAGGGAAATTACTAAGTCAAAATAATTACTGTCCTATCTATTTATATATAGTTCTATCTCCAGCATTTTAATTTTGATAAATTTTGATTGAAATTTAAACGTGTCTTCTTACAGAAAGTTTTTGTAGTTTTTGTTCCACGCTCTTTTTTGTTTCTGATGGTTCAAAACACTCCTTAAGGTCCACTTTAACGTTGCCAAACCAGTCATTAAAGTTCTTGCACTGATCTGCAGGAAAAAAACAAAAGAAGCTATATTCATTCAAGGAAGACGTCACAAACTTTGTTAAAGTAAAATATTTTGAAACTTGCTTCCCATGCCATGGGTATGAGTCACTGTAAAGTGATAATAAACTAAAATCTAATTTTGAGGGTTAATGGAGCCGACGTGATAACTGTGGCATATTTTCTACACCAAACCTCCTTTCCAAGCCTACAGGACACCCAGAGACACCTGCAGGGGCAGCCTGCTCCCAGGCATGTCCCCAGACTCGGACAACAGGGAGCAGGTCAAACACGAGGACCCTTGTGACTCTCCTTCACAAGAAAAAGATCAGGTGCTTGAACAAAAGAGATGTTATTTACTATAGGCGTAGATCAATGAGTGTTTGCTCCTAAAAGATTTATCTGAATATTATTTCCTTAAATAGAGTGTGTGCAGCCATCTCTAAGTGAAGCTTAGATTAATTAGCCTTTGTGCTTACAGTACTTATTCATACCTCAAGATTCCCAGAGGCACAGTAAGAGAAACATTGCACTCACCATTCAGTAACTTAGAGAAGTGATCTTGCAAAACACTTTTTTTGGTATTAAATAAACCACTGACACTTTCATATTGCTTTTTTAATTCAGAGAGTTCAGGAGTCAGACAACCTATTTGATTCTCAAGTAATATCATACTGTGTTTCTGCTGTAGAATTTGCTGTTGAATCTCCTAAATATATAAACAAACAGACAACACTGAAGTCTTAAAAATGGGCTCAATCTACACAAAACATATTAGGTATCCATTGTTTCTATAGAAATCTAGATGATTTTTTATTGGGTAGACCTGCTTTCTCTTAGCTAGTAAATGTATAATGCAATGCAATTTAGTATCAAATAATGACTGTCTACAAAGCAATTCAAAGGTGAAACAGTTAAATATACACAAACTGTTTTTCTGAGTTTTTCCCCCAGACTTTCATTTTTTTATACTAACTATTTTTATAATAATTATTAACCTCAAGAGGACAAGACCATCAGAAACAAGTGTGAAAATAAATCTGAACCACAGAAGAGAAGTAGCTGGGAAGTACCTCTAGTTTAGTAAAGATCTCCAAGCTGTCAGAAGGAGACAGGGCATTTAAGAGGGACTCAGTCATTCCAATCTGGGTCTTAGCCTGGTCGAGATCCTCCCTTAACTCAGCTGTGCTGCCACCGAGTGCACTGCAGTTGGATTCTCCCGTTAAACGCATTTTCACTTGTTCTATCTTGTTCAAAATAGAGGACTCCATGACCTGAAATCATGAAACATATGACGTACTGTAATGGACTTGATTTAACTAGATTATAAGACAACTTCACTGCTGGAGAATGAGTTGAAACTTCGTTTCATTTCAACGTGAAATAACTTCTCTCTTTCTGATTCTTCCTTGTTCTACATCACTGATACAATTCAAACATTGCCTTTAAAGAAAAACAGTAAAGTGAAAAAAACTGAAATTGACATTCTTATTTTTTTCTAAGAGACTAAGTGAATCTTCCCCTTAAAACAAGTTTTATTTAGCATACCAGCTGAGGTGCTATCTCATGGTGCTTATTGGAAAACATATAGAAAAAAAATTAAATAGCCAGCATTTATTAAGTGTTTATTACGTACACATCATGGTAAGCACTTTATATACAAAATACAGGCTTAAGAAGGATAAGTAACTTGACCAAGATCAGAAAGTTGGCTGACAGCAGAGCCAGGCCCTCTCCCAGAAAGTCTGACTCCAGAGCTTATATTCAGGCACTTTGCACTTTGATTTAAATAAAAGTCTAACAAATCTCTTCACACAATAGAAAATCACACTTGGGGCAATCTCCCTGTTACTCCATCTAGCAACTAATAAGCTTGGAATCTCTTGAGCCATATTCTCCTTCCTATGCCCAAGACACTTATGAGGAAACCCTTGTTACTTTACATGGAAGCAAGGTAACATCTCCCCCTCTGCACAAGAGGCCTGTGAAATAAATGAAATGAGAATAAGACATTGCAAAAAATTATTCATTCTAAAATGGGACAAATATAATAAACTATGCTGGCTTTTAAAAATTTGGTTGGACATGACTAAAGATGAATCAAGTAATGATCCTAATTTTATTTTAGGTTTAAGTTTTAGAATTCTGGTTTATGAGCATTACTTTAGAGGATATAGAGAATCTTTAATTGCAACTTTAAAATAAAAATTTTCTTACCTGTAATTCAAGAGGTATTTCACTGCTTTGAAGCAGGAACTGTATCTTAGCCACTCTTTTAGAAAATTCTGAAGGTTTTTGTTCATGGACTTGTAACTCTTCCTAAAACACACAATGTTAATGGAAAATATCTTTTTATTTTATACCTTATTTTCTGGTACCCCTGATTGCTATTGAAAATATATAGAAACTAAAAGAGCCTTTGAATTTCCCCTAATCACTTGATTTTTGATACAGTCCTGGGAGTTGCAAAACTAAGTGTCTTCATGGATCAGGCATATGTTATAACTGAGTGAAACCCTCTAGCAATAAAACGAGAGGGGCCAGGCTTGCACCGCAGCAGAATGCAGTGCCTGCCTAAAGGCATAACATCTCATAGCTCTGTACATATAAACATACACATAAACATATAAAGCCAACACACACACACACACACACACACACACACACACCATGTTGGCAGAATTTGGCCCACACGGTAGCCGTTATAATCCTTAACTTCAAATTTTTAAATAACCTGTATCTCAAGACAAATTTAAGGGATACTTAGTGATAATTCATTTCACTTAGAAAATCAAAATCTTACTTCACAACTGTCATAATATACCCAGGAAACTCACAAATCTCCACACATTTTGAAAGTCTTTTTCCAAAAGTATAAAAATGGATATGTGAATTTAAAAGTGAATAAAGTGACCAAAATTAGAGGAAAAAAAAATGAGACTTGAGACATTAGACGTGACATACTGCAAAGCCATCATGCACACATACATACATTTTAATATTACACTGAACCACATATAACTGCCAGACTTAACTGTTTTTTGACATACAAAGATTGTAATTTTATATGGTCCAAACTAATAATATGCAAACAACCAGCAATAGAAAGAATTCTTTTTAGAGTTAAAAGAGATAACTTTAAAAATATTTTAACTTTAAAAATATTTTCTATTATTTTTTTCTTTTCCATTATGGTTTATTACAGGATACAGAATATAGTTCCCTATGCTATATAATACGACCTTGTTGTTTATCCATTCTATATATAACAATTTATATCTGCTAGTCCCAAACTCCCAATCCATCCCTCCCCCGCCCCCTCTCCCTCTTGGCAACCACAAGTCTGTTCTCTTTGTTTGTGAGTCTGTTTCTGTTTTGTAGATAAGTTCATTTGTGTCATATTTTAGATTCCACATATCAGTGATATCACATGGTATTTGTCTTTCTCTTTCTGACTTACTTCACTTAGTATGATTATCTCTAGGTCCATCCATGTAGCTGCAAATGGTATTATTTCATTACAAGAGATAAGTTTAATTCTTTCTAAATGGCAAAACCTGAGATCACTGTTTTAAAAAACTAGCCTCGGGGCTTCCCTGGTGGCGCAGTGGTTGAGAGTCCGCCTGCCGATGCAGGGGATACGGGTTCGTGCCCCGGTCCGGGAGGATCCCGCATGCCGCAGAGCGGCTGGGTCCGTGGGCCGTGGCCGCTGGGCCTGCGCGTCTGGAGCCTGTGCTCCGCAGCGGGAGAGGCTGCGGCAGTGAGAGGCGCACGTACCGCAAAAAAAAAAACACTAGACTCTTTTGAAGCTCTATAAAGATTTTGATATTCAGCCTTGTGTTTTTTTCTAATCTTTTTACTTTACTTGAAGTATAGTTGATTTACAGTGTTGTGTTCGTTTCAGGTATACAGCACAGATTAATAATACCTGCTAACATCTTCCTGGATACCACAAAGAAAACGATGGAATTCAGGTCTCACTCAAGGAATAATGAAAGAAATAAAAGATTTCTTTGTGATTACTCTACCCCTCTTCAAGAAAGCAGACTTGATATTAAAATGTCAACTGTCTACAAAAAGAACAAATATTTTATTTCTGCTTAATTAACCTTCAGCTTTTCTCTTTCCTCTTCGGTCAGTGGATGTAATTCCATTTTTTGAAGGATCTTTTCAGTCCACTCATCAATCCCATTTTTTAAGTTAAAAAGCTTGTCCCATAAAGCTAGAGCTCGACCAAGATTTTCATAGTAGTCTTCTGTCTTCTCATTTATCTACCATAATTAAAAAATAAAAGTAACACATTTAGTGGTGAAAAGCATAAGAACCATTGTTTCAGTCAAACACAACTTTAAAATAAAATTTTAGATTATCTTTACTCGCTAAATAATTTGCTTTATTCATCAACAAAAAATTCGCTTTAACATACCGTGTAGTTCTTTCTTCTACAAAAAAAAAAAAAGACTTAGCTGGTTTGCTGCAGTTTATATGCAATTGAAAGCAATAGTTTTCCTCTTTTCTAAACCACAATAATAAAAGATGCTTTTAAAAACCCAGAGCAGGGACTTCCCTTGTGGTGCAGCAGTTAAGAATCTGCCTGCCAATGCAGGGGACACAGGTTCGATCCCTGGTCCAGGAAGATCCCACATAAAGAGAAGCAACTAAGCCCTTGCGCCACAACTACTGAGTCTGCGCTCTAGAGCCTGTGAGCCACAACTACTGAGCCCATTGCCACAACTACTGAAGCCTGCATGCCCTAGAACCCGCATGCTGCAACTACTGAGCCCACGCGCTACAACTGAAGCCTGCGTGCCTAGAGCCCATGCTCCACAACAAGAGAAGCCACTGCTATGAGAAGCCCACACACTGCAATGAAGAGTAGCCCCCACTCGCCGCAACTAGAGAAAGCCCGTGCACAGCAACGAAGACCCAACACAGACCAAAAAAAAAATTTTTTTTTAATTTAAATATCAAAAACCCAGATCAAAATATAGCACATATTCTTAATTTATAATTCATAAAAATATCATTACTACTCAACCAAAAATTATTTTTAAAATATTAAATAAATATAATGTTGAACATCAACTGGCTGCATGGATGGATAATATATTAACTAGTTTATTTCAAATAAGTTGAGTATGCACTTGCATACCTAAAAGAGTGTAGACTCATTTGTTAATACATTAGTACCTAACTCTGGGCATAAAGCTAAATCCCAAGTCATAAACTTTATATTATTTGAACATTTTTTATAATGAGCACTTTTGAATTTTGTAATTGATGAAAACTTTAAAGATACAAAAGAAAAGATCAATTTGTTATTAAATAGAATTTCTAGTCAATTAAATTCTCACTTACATCAAGCCACCTATCCAGAATAATGTTAGCCTCTTTCTCAAAAGGAGGCTCTTCAAAGTTTCTCATTTTATTTAGATGAAATTGTAGATTTTTGCAGATCTGGTTAATCTTGTCTACAACTTCTAAATGTTCATTAAATTCTTCTTTAACAACTTCAATCTGTAAAAATGATATGAAACATGTTTTGATATATTGATACAGACAAATATAAGACTTACTGTCCCACTTTCTCAATGAAAAGTTTTTAGAATCCTAACCATCTGGTTTATTAATAATCCTACACCCAAATTCCTTGTCCCACTCTGCATGATGAAATATTTATAATGACCTAAAACCATCTTTCTAGTGCATGTGAAATAATATTCTACCAAAAAAAGGCACCTCTATTCAATCGTATAAAAAAATGACAGTTCCTAGACTCCTCAAATAGGAATCATCTTTGTCATTTTGTAGAACCTAAGTGCTCATCTGAATAAAACAGACAGAACTCTAAAACGTCTTTAATGTGACTTCTAGTTTAATCTTTCATGATTGTAACTTCCATGTCATTTCTAACATGGAAGGTGTAATACTATTTTACCAAAAGGCCAATGATCTTAAACTATAAAATAAAATTTGTTTCGAGTAATGCAATCTTAATGTTTCCACTCAATTTACTAATCTTATACAAGCATTTTTAATGATTGTATAAAATTTGAAAATAGTGATTTCTCATAAATAAAAAACTAAAAATTATATACCCACAAGGGACTTCCATTTCTGGGAATATGCAGTAGACATAATTTTCCCATTAAGCACAACTAAAAACCCTGGACATCATATACAAAACAGACTTAAGAAGACTGAAAAGTGAGGAGTTCAAGGAGGGAGAATGGCTGGGGGCACCAGCTCCTGAAGACAGCCTGGTGGTGAGCTCCCTGAATTTTCTTTTTCCTTTGGATATCCCAGACTGTGTGCTGGAGAAGTCAGAAGCTGGTAAGATCCACAGACACAGACCAGGAAAAGCCTGCTCTCTTCAGCCCAAGAACCAGGGATAGGACAACCTACCAAGACAGAAAACTTTTAGGAAATAATCACTCACTGGAGCAAAATACCATAGGAAACACTGTGGCCCAACGCCCACCTGTGCCAGCAAAGGTCAAGTGTAGAGTCTAGACAGCCACCATTTCCAGGCTGTAACAGGAGCCCCACTCTCCCCCAACCAGGGAAAAGAAGGCTGAGTAGAGCTGGGACTTTCATTCCCGCAGGGCAGTAACAAGTGCACACACTCTCACACACACACACACACACACACACATCCATGATGTCAGGGGAGGCTACCTAGGGAGCTGTAAGGAGGAGCCAGGGAGGTGTCAGTAGAGACCTTGTCGGGAAGCAGAATGCCCACCCCCAACCAGCAGTAACAAGGAACCCTCTGTCTCAGGTGTCTTTATTTGCAGACAACACGATTATCTATGTCAGAGAGCCCAAGGAATCTACAAAAACACCCTAGAACTGATATGTGGGTTCAGAAAGGTCACAGGATACAAGATAAACATAAAAATCGATTTCACTTCTCCATATTAACAATGAATACATGGACACAAATTTTTAATATTATACCATTCACAGTTACTCAAAAAATCGAATACTTAAGTGTAAATCTAACAAAATGTGCACAGGAACTATACGCTGAAAACTATAAAATACTGATTAAAGAAATCAAAGAAGATCTAAATAAATGCAGAGACATACTAAGTTCATGGATCAGAAGACAACATAGTACAAATGTCAATTCTCCCAAAATTGATGTACAGGTTTAATGCAATTATTATCAAACCCAGCAATACTTCTTAAGATATAGACAGGATCATTCTAAAATTTATATGGAATAATAAAGGAACTATAATAGCTAAAATATTTGAAAAAAGAAAAATAAAGTGGGAAGAATCAGTCTACTTGATTTTAAAACATCATATAAGTACAGTAATAAAGATTACATCAACTGGCAGAGGGACAGACACACAGATCAATAGATCAAAGTGAACCCAGACAAATACACCCAACTGAGTTCTGAGGAGGAATGGGAGCCTTTTCAACTTATGGTGCTGGAGCAACTGGACATCTATAGACAGAAACGTAAACCTTGATCCAAGTCTCACACCTTACACAAAAACTAATTATAAATGGATGATGGACTTAAATGTAAACCATAACACTATAAAACTTTGAGGAAAAAAACTGGAGAAAATCTACAGGATCTTGTGCTAGGCAAAGAGTTCTTAGACTTTGATCCATGAAAGGAAAAATTGATAAACTGGATTTTACCAAAATTTAAATCTTTTGCTCTGCAAAAGACCCATTAAGGAGATGAAAAACAAGCTACAGTTTGGGAGAAAATATTTGCAAACCACATATCTGACAAATGACTACTGTGTAGAATATATTAAAAACTCTCAAAACTCGACAGTAAAAAAAACCAAACAATCTACTTAGAAAATAAGCAAAAGATATAAGAGATATTTCAGCAAAGATGACATACAGATGGCAAATAAACACAAGAAAAAATGATCAATACCATTAGTAATTAGGAAAATGCCAATGAAAACCACAAAGTGATACCACTATATATCTATCAGAATGACTAAAACAAAAAGTAGAGGCAATATCTAATGCTGGCAAGGATATACAGAAACTGGATCACTCATACATTACTGGTGAGAATGTAAAATGGTACAGCAACTCTGGAAAACAGTTTGAAAGTTTCTTTAAAAATGAAATACATATGGGCCTCCCTGGTGGCGCAGTGGTTGAGAGTCCGCCTGCCGATGCAGGGGATGCGGGTTCGTGCCCCGGTCTGGGAGGATCCCATGTGCCGCGGAGCGGCTGGGCCCGTGAGCCATGGCCGCTGAGCCTGCGCGTCCGGAGCCTGTGCTCCGCAACGGGAGAGGCCACAACAGTGAGAGGCCCGCATACCGCAAAAAAAAAAAAAAAAATGAAATACATAATTAACATACAACCCACCAGCTGTACTCCAGAGCAATGAACCCTGAGAAATAAAAACTTATGGTCACAAAAAAAGCCTATACAAATGTTTATAGCAACTTTATGCATAATAGCCCAAAACTAGAAACTACCCAGATGTTCTTCAGAGGTGACAGTGAAACAAGCTGTGGTACATCCATACCATGGAATCCTACTCAGCAAGAAAAGGGTACAAACTATTGATGCATGCAAGAATCTGAACGAATCTCCAGAGAATTATGCTGAGTAAAAATAACCAATCCCAAAAGGTTACATACTGTATGATTTCATTTATATGAGATGTTTGAAATGACAAAATTATAGAAATGGAGAACATATTAGTGGTTGTGAGGGCGTGGAAGCAAGAGGGAAGTGGTAGGGCTATCCGAGGACAGAACCAGGGATAGTCTGGTGATGGAAATGTTCCTCCGCTTGACTGTATGATTGTCTGTAACCTGACTGCAATATTGCACTACAGTTTTACAAGATATTTCCACTGGGGAAACTTAGTAAAGGGTACATAGGATCTCTCTGTATTATATCTTATAACTGCATATGCATCTACAATTATCTCAAATTTAAAAGTTTAATTAAAAAAATTAAAATTACTTAAATGTTTTAAGTGGAAAAAAAAAATAACTGGGGCAGTTTCTGCCTCCTGACTGGAAGCTGACTGATACACTGGCAGAGCTGAGACGCAGACTCAGGTGTTTTTTTTTCTCCCAGTTCAGGACATTTTGCATAGGGCATAATAAATGCTTGTTCAATTAAATGAAAAATATATATATGTATGTGTGTGTGTGTGTGTGTGTGTGTGTGTAACCTAATTTTTATTACATTCAAAGAACTTTGTTGTTACGTTGACACAAGCTACCAGTGGGTGAAGAGAAAAGAAAGAGCAGGAGAGGATACTTTTAGCATTGACAGGAACTGCAGGCTTTGTCCTACAATAAATGGAAGGGGTAAAATAAAGGAAACTAGATCCCCCCCTGACATTTCCCAAACTTTAGTAGTCCCCTGACATTCTAGCCTTCTAGTCTTACTTTTGCACTTCTGCCTTTGATTAAAGAGGGTGGAAATTTGGCACCATATCCTAGATAAACATCCAAGTTTCTATGGTTTTGAAGGACAAAAGTTCTCAGTGGTATCATACTTCAGCCACTGGTGCAAAGCATCATGACAATACATACGCCAGAAACTGATTGTTTCTGAAGACAGTACCTAAGTCATCACAAAATTAACTGAGAGTTATGTTAACAATTGGTACTAAAATTTGCTTTTTTCAGACAGTTAAAAAAAGCATATGAGAAAATAATTAAACACAAGTGTACTTCTGTATCTTCCATGCAAAATGATATATTATTTCACCAAATATACAAAGATACCACGCTAGATACAAGATTCTCAATATAATAATAAAAGCCTGGGCATTTATACATTTCTTAAAGGTAATTACAGTTGTTTTGTTAATTTTAAAAATATTTTTGTGAGTAAACCTTTACATTTCAGAAAGGGGTACAGACAAAGCAAAGTTAGCCATTTTTTACTTTTATAATATACATGTTTCAAATATGTCTTCAGGGCAGGCAATATTATGATGATTGGAACATGACTCTGTAGTCAGATAGACCTGAGCTTAAATAATGATTCTGTCACTTATTAGCCATATAATCTTGGGAAAGTTATTTAACCTCTATCCTTACTTTGTTTCTTTGTTTACAGAGAAAGTTGCTAATCTGTCCAGCCAAGCCAGGGGTGATGATGCCATCCCAGTGGACCTGGAAGGCAGAACATCAAGCCAGAGAGGATTATTCTCAAGCCTTAAGGTTTAATGTTGTTTGCCTTGTTAGGTTTCGGACTTCCTTGGGACCCAATACTTCTTTCTTCTTTCCTATTTCTCTCTTTTGGAGTGGCTATGTCTATCCTATACCTGTCCCACCACTGTATTTTGAAAGCATATAATTTGTTTGGTTTCATGGGTTCACAGCTGTAGAGTGTAAAAAAATGAATAAACAGAAACCTAAATTAAACAGAGTTGGGAGACCAGATGGAGTGGCAGAGCCCAATAGGAAGAAGAAAGGCTCCTTTATTGGCAAGGCCTCAGCCAATGAAAAGCCGTGGACTCTGTCTACTACAGCCCTTCCAACGTCCTTTTCCCCTCTATAAAAGCATTCTTCTCTCCTTGCTGTGCAGGGACTTGCACATGGCTCCCATGGGTGCAGACCCTGAAATGCAATTCTCTGTTGATCCCAAATAAATCCCTCTTTGCTGGTGAAATATCTGTCAGTCTATTTGTTTTAGATAAACAAGAGGAATTTCCCTCAGGATGAAGTGCACCTTGAGTTTCACTCATATCTAATTTAGATGATATTTAGGTGAGACTTTGGACTAAGCTGGAGCGAGTTAAGACTTTTAGGGCTGATGGGACATGTTTTGAGGGGTCAAAGGCAGAACGTTATAAACTGTGAGAACTGTCTTCAGAACTGTATGAAATAAATTTATGTTGTTTATAAGCCCCCCAGTCTATGGTATTCTTTTATAGCAGCCCAAATGGAAAAAGACAACAGCCATAGAGGAACTAATCATAGCAGAGGGGTCAAGACCTGGATCTAGATTCTCATCAGGGACTCACCCAGGGGAGGGGTCAAGTGTCTGAAGGTGACAGAAGTTTTATTAGTCAAATAAATAACTTGTCCAGAAAGTGCAGTTTACCATTAATGAGTTAAGTCCTAGGCACTCTGCAGGTACTTTACAGATGTTACCTCACCTAATCAGGAAAGGAACAGCTCTGCTGGTAAAAGGATCCCACTTAGTGGGACAAAGGCAGGACTCCAGGAGTGAGGAGGATTGGCACAAACCAAGAACAGCTGTAAGTCAAGAGGGATTCACCATCTGGTCAGTTTGAAAGGCAGCGACCCAGGATCTGTGAGTATCTAAGGCAGAGACCTGGATCCTGAAACAAGAGTACAAGCTGGGAAACTGGTATCAGGGGCACAGTAGAAAAGTAGCGATGTGAACTGGGCCACAAGGCTGAGGGGATTTTGTAAAGCTGATTGTGTTGGATACTCTGAGAACCAAAGCTCCTTAATCCATTTGGATGAGGACACGATCCTCCTAGATCCCAAGACTGCCAAACCCAGAAGCTGCCTCTGCTGGATGGAACCAGACAGGTGGCATCTAAGAGATTCCAACTGCCAGCCTGCTCCTAGCATGGTGGTCTCCCTTGATTAAATCTGATGGGAAACCAGTTAAACAGTCACATATTGTACAACTAGTGTCCAAGCAGAGCTCTTTCTGATTGGTCAGTTCCAAGAAACTGCGTCTGAGACAGGAGGCCGCAGGCAGGGGCTACTCCTCATCTGTGGCACTGATGTGACTCTGAGTGTCACTTCAGCCTCAGGGATAAGAGTTCTAGACAAAGACTAAATTGTCTGTAAAAATCTGGTCTATAGGCATACCTCGGGGACATTGCAGGTTCGGGTCCAGACCATGGCAGTAACGGGAGCATCGCAATAAAGCAAGTCACATGAATTTTTTGGTTTCCCAGATATATATAAAAGTTATGTTTACACTATACTGTAGTCCATTAAGTGTGCAGTAGCATTATGTCTTTAAAAATGTACATACCTTAATTTAAAAATACTTATTTGCTAAAAACACTAATCATCATCTGAGCCTTTAAGCAAGTCATAATCTTTTTGGTGGTGGAGGGTTTGAAATACTGCAAGAATTCCCCAAATGTGACATAGAGATGCAAAGTGAGAAAATGCTGTTGGAAAAATGGTACCGATAGACTTGCTCTACAAAGGGTTGCCACAAACCTTCCAATTTGTAAAAGACACAATAAAGCAAAGTGTGATAAAGTGAGGTAGGTCTGTATATAAGCCTCACTGATGTTGCTCTCAGCCACTGGGAACTTTAATAAAATTGCTTTCTAGCAACCAGGTGTATCAAGTAGCTGATATTTCACAAATGCCTCTGATATTTTGACAGCACTTCAGCATAGAGTACTCATAAAACCAAGAGGAAAAGCAACTTTCTGGTTACAGGAGTACAGTGTAGTGTATCCTTTTCTAACTATTCCATTCTTCTGCCACTCTGGTTGATAACCACATAAAAGCATAGAAAATAATGACATCTAGTGTCCAGAAGTGTTATTCTTCTTAAACTATGAAGTTGTGATTGGCGAGGCTATGAACATAGACGGAGCAACTTGGAGATAAGCTCACACATCTTTACGAAGAAATAAAAGGGAAGAAATAAAAACATAATTTTGCCTTTATCCACTAACAACAGACGGGATTTTCCTAGTAGCTTCTTTCTCTCAAGGTTGCAGTGAAGTCTCAGGGGTTTTTTTTATGTGGAAAGTCAGTGCACAAACTGTCCCAACCTTTCAGAGGTAGCAGCAGGGGCAACCCCAGACTCCAAAAGAACCACACCATCAGTATCAAAACCCAAACAGATGCAACCCAGCATTAACCTGGGGACCAATCTTTTTCAAGCCCTGGGGATAAATTCAATAAATTCTTAGATACCTGGTAAAACAAAGTCACTAGTAACTTCTTCTAAACCAAGTTTCGAAAGTGACTCCATTGATAATATCCTCTCTATTGTTGGGCTTGCAAGCGGGGCCGCTATGTAAAGTTTCCCTTGGCATTTGGACTCACCTCTGCTATCCTTTTCTTCAAGTTCTCCTTTCCCATGTAGGAAGCCTGGAGGGAGATGATATTCTCTTCTTTTTGAATCAAAGTTGTCAGGACACTTTTAAAATTCTGATATTGTTTTAAGAGCTCCAAAACTCTCTCACATTGGTCAAGGCTATGAAAAAAAGTAAAACAGCTAAATTTCTGAAAATAACAAAACCATTCTTTCTCCTTGTAAGTATCCTACAATAATGACTAATAAGTTATAGAAGGATTTTTCCTCTAGACATGGTTTATAATATTGTTTTACAATCTGGGCTTCCCTGGTGGCGCAGTGGTTGAGAGTCCGCCTGCCGATGCAGGGGACACAGGTTCGTGCCCCGGTCCGGGAAGATCCCACATGCCGCGGAGCGGCTGGGCCCGTGAGCCATGGCCGCCGAGCCTGCGCGTCTGGAGCCTGTGCTCCGCAACGGGAGAGGCCACAACAGTGAGAGGCCCGCGTACCGCAAAAAAATATATATATATATATTGTTTCACAATTTAACCTAAGAACGATGGCATATATATTTATTTGACAAATGGATGGTATAAATAATCACTGGATGACTATTTTCACCAGGTCAATATTAAAGAGTCACCAGATATAACCTCTGGAAAGAAACACAGGATCCGTAACCATAAGGAATCAGCACCTCAATTTCATCATTAACGAAATGATAACTTAGAAAACAATGCCTCCCCAGCATTATTCTTAGAGATTGCTTCAGTGTTTATTCAATATGATTCAATTATGTCTATTTCAACTCATTCTAGATTTAGCCCTTTAAAAAAAAGTTTAGTACAGATGATGTGGCAGGTAAGACACCTGGCTTCTAGTTATGGTTGGGCACTAATTAGTCATGCGACCTTAGGTAAGTTACTTGAGGCTCTTTGGACCTCAGTTCTTTCCTCTGCAAAATCGAAGGGTAGGGCTTCCCTGGTGGCGCAGTGGTTGAGAGTCCGCCTGCCGATGCAGGGGACATGGGTTCGTGCCCCGGTCCGGGAAGATCCCACATGTTGCGGAGCGGCTGGGCCCGTGAGCCATGGCCGCTGAGCCTGCGCGGCCGGAGCCTGTGCTCCACAGCGGGAGAGGCCACAACAGTGAGAGGCCCGCGTACCACCAAAAAATAAATAAATAAATAAATAAATAAAATTAAAAAAAAAAATCGAAGGGTAGACTAGATCAAATCCACAGACAGACTTCATCTTGACTACTGTATACTCAGGTTGCAATAGGAAGCAGTAACTCCACAGATGGAGTTCTGTGGTTAAAGGACCACTGACAGTAAAGTTAAGGGAAATCACCAAGGAGCTGAGACACCCAGAGACTAACCCTTCCAAAAATAGGTACAGCACCCGGGCTCAAGGGGAAAGAGGGAAAGTGCCCTAAGCCAAAGAGGTGTCATTAGGAGCTGCTGGAACCACTTGCTGAAAAGGGAGGGGGTTAAGACCACCCCGACTTCTCTCTCTTCTTGGTTTCTAATCTCATACTAGTACCTCCCACTTCCTAACCCAACTGGAACCCTTGGCTTGGGTGGTACAGCCTGTAGGGGTCAGCCCTCTCAACTACTCCTACCCCCAGGCAGAGAGTAAAGGGAGAAGGCAGGGATGGAGATTCTTCAGCCGAATCGCCAACCAGGACTGATAGGTAAGGGCTGCCACAGAATTAAGAAAACTTTTGAGCCTCGTCCAGGCTCTGTAGGAAAGATGGCAGTAACTGACTGGCAACATCTGCCATTTAAGTGGAGTGTGGTAGGATAATGCCCCCAACTCCCAAAGATGTCCACGTCCTAATCCCTGGATCCTGTGAATATGTTACCTCACATAGCAAAAGGGACTTTACAGATGTGACTAAATTAAGGATCTTAAATTAGAGACATTATCCTGGATTACCTGAACGGGTGCAAGATAATCACAAGGGCCCTTATAAGAGGGAGGCACGAGGGTCAGAGTCTGAAGGAGATGTGATAACAAAAGCAGAGGTGAGACAGAAAGAGAGAGATTGAGATTTGAAGATGCTGCACTGCTGGCCTTAAAGATGGAGGAAGGGGACACAAGCCCAGGAATGGAGTAGGTGGCCTCTAGAAGATGGAAAAGGCAAGGAAACGGATTCTCTCCTAGAGAGTCCAGAAAGGAATACAGTTTCATTTTAGGATTTCCAACCTCCAGACTGTAAGATAAGTTTGTGCCGATTTTAAGCCACAACATTTGTGGTCATTTATTATGGGAGCAATAGAAAACTAATATAGGTGGGGCAATAATAATTATAAATACACTATGTATTTGTCCTCCCTCTTAGACAACCTCTTAAAGTCATTTGTCTGTAATCTAGGATTCCAGGTCTTGCCCCAGACGTTGGCCCAGTGAGCTTCGAGCGTGAAACTCTTAAGCTGGCCTCTCCTTGAGGCCCACTGGAATGTGTTTTCAACATACAAATTTCAAAAAGTTAATTGTGCCACAGACAATTTTTCAGATTTGGGAGGAATTTTTTTCCTTACCATTCAGTGACCGAAGCTTTTGTATTCTCCCACAAGAGTGCTGTGTCTTCGCACTGTTGACTCAGAGCTTTCTCTCTGCCGTCTTTGAATTGTGGAAGTGAATTCACCATTTCTTGCAAGTGTTTCTTCTCTTCTTCACATTCATCTAGATCCTTATCCAGTCTGAGTAACGATTTTTTCCTTGATTATGAGAGAGAAAAATTTAATGGCCAATTAGGTGATTTGATTCAACACAAATATGGGTAATCTGTGGGAGCACACTAACTTTAATTTGTCCTCATGAGGTTTATGCCTAAATCACACATTCCTATGACAGAGGTCAGGAGGCTCTGCATTTCCAGAATACTAGCTGGTGTTTTAAATAGAACAGACATACAAAACCACGAGCGGTAACATTTCTCAGTGATGAATACACTTGTAAAGGGTGTGTATATGCATATGAGAGAAAAGAGAGGAAGAGTATGTGTGTACACGTGTGGGGAAGACAGCATGATATGGAGAGAAGACGAGACGGCTGGTACAACACTGCAAGCTCCTCGGGCAGGGCAGAAGGGGCAAGAAGAAAGGGAAATACAAGGAAATCTTGCGTTTCTACCCTGTGTACAAAAAGCTCCTCCATACCGAAGAAGAGTCATTTGAAATAAGGGTTTTAACCTGCAAATTAACCCTGGTGGGATTAACTCTATTCACCTAGGTCTAAATTGCTTTCATCAGATACTCACTTTCTCTACTTCCTCTCTTCCAATTCTCTCTCTTTTTTTTTTTTTTTTTTTTTTGCAGTACGCAGGACTCTCACTGTTGTAGCCTCTCCTGTTGCGGAGCACAGGCTCCGGACATGCAGGCTCAGCAGCCATGGCTCACGGGCCCAGCCGCTCCCCGGCATGTGGGATCTTCCCAGACCGGGGCACGAACCCATGTCCCCTGCATCGGCAAGCGGACTCTCAACCACTGCGCCACCAGGGAAGCCCCTCCAATTCTCTCGAGTCCACTCCCATAAGGCTCTCACTCCCTCCACTCCTCCAAGACTGCTCGTCAAGATCCCCAGTAACCTCCACATTGCTAATCCATGTCCCAATCTGCATCTTCACCTTCCTTCAATAGTCGGCAGCATGTGACAAAGGTGATCACTTCTCCTCATCGAAAAGCCTTCTCACTTGACCCCCAGGACGCTCCTGATTTTCTTCCTATGATACTGGCCACTCAGTATCTTTGACTGGTTCCCTGTCATCTCCCTGACCTCTTAACATGGAGTGCCCCAGAGTACACAGCATGGCAATCTTATCCATCTCATGGCTTTAAACAGCATTCTAAAATGTTGATGACTCTCAGATGTATACCTCGCCCAGACCTCTCTCCTGACATCTGATGCCACCTGTTTTTAACAGTCTTATTGATAGTGCTACTTGAACATTCAATAAATATTTTGAACCTATTGTGTCTAAAACTGAGCACACCTGATCTTTCATTCAATGCCTGATAAACTTGTCTTCATCAGCCCAGTTAACGGTAACTCCAGTCTTTCTTTTACACCCCGTGTCCAATGTGTCAACAAACCCTGTGGACTCTACTTTCAAAATACATACAGAATCTTAATATTTTTTGCCACCTCACCACTGTTCGTGCCACCATCATTCCTCACCTGGATTATTGCTATAGGTCAAACTAGACTTCCTGAGTCTTCCCTTGACTCTTAGAGTCTATTCTCAATACACCAGCCTGTTACAATGAAATCCAAATCATTTCCCTCTGCTCAGAAGACTCCATGACTTCCCATGTCACTCAACAAAGAAACCAAAGTCAACACATGGCCCACAGGTTCCTACAGGAGCTAAGCTCCATCCTGCCCGTGACCCCTGTGACCCCCTCCCTGCTAACCTGCTCACCTCCTCACCTCTCCTCAAACATGCCAGGCCCAGTCCCTATAGCCCCTCAGCCTGGGAGGCTCTTCCTCCAAGTTGTCACTTGGATTGTTGCTCATCCCATCTGGTTCACACATCACCTTCTCTGTAAAACTGTGCCTGCTGACCCTGTGTGAATTGTAACTACCTCCTTCTCTACTTACTCTTTCTCCATGGTCTTTATCACCACCAAACCTACTGCATATCTTCCTCGTCCCACTAGATAATAAGCTCTACCAAGGGCAAGAATTTTTGTCTGTTTTGTTAACTGCTGTATCCCCAGGACCTAAAACAGTGCCTGGCTTATGCTATTAGTAACTCAATTAAATATCAAAGCAATTTACTATCTATCGAAGTATAGTTTTCATTTATAAATTAATAAGTTAATTTACTACTAATTATTTATAAATCTATAATAAACGCATTAACAATCAAATTAATAACTAAACCAGTTCCACACCTCAGAAAGAACTGGAGCGCTGTTGAAATGGAAGGCTCATTGAGATGGAGGGCTCAGGGAAATTTCAGAGGGAAGAGCTTAATCAGCTAAACGGCCTCAAGAGAGCATTGAGCCTGAGGGATTAGAAGTGGGCAGAAGAAGAGACGGAAAGTGGGTGAGATTTAGAAGGGGGATGGGGGCTCACAAAAGTGACTCTTTTGCTAACTCTTTTTTTTTTATTTTTTTATTTTTATTTTTTATTAGTTTCTGCTTTATAACAAAGTGAATCAGTCATACATATACATCTGCTCCCACATCCCTTCCCTTTTGCTAACTCTTGCTAACATTTTCATTTTCAGGACCTGGAGGCTGACGCTGAATGCCAGAATGACAATAGCAGCACTCCTAGAGATGGCTGTGAACCTCAGGTAACCCCAGTTCTGCTGAGTCGCCAGAATCAACACTAACCTAAATCTACCTCTTAAACTCAGCCCTCATCTAATCCTGCCGGGAGGAGGGGAGAGGACCAAATAATGAAGGAAGAAGTAGGGACGAGGCGTGGTATGTGCATCTTCCACCACTTGTTCTCTATTATCAAATGTGTAGAGTTTCCCAGGTTTTCCCCCATCAGGAGAACTCCATAATAAATAAACAGCATAAATAAATAAAATACATTTAAATAAAATAAATAAATTTATTTTATTATTTACTTATTTTATTTATTATTTATAAAAATAAATAAATAAATAAAATAAATAAATAAACAGCCGCAAAGAGACTTTGAAGCAACTCATGGACTTCACACATATCTTATTGTACTCTTCCTCTGTCCATAAGAATGAAAACTTTAAAGGAAAAAATTATATAACACTTTGTAAAGGCACAATCTCAACAAAAAGAAAGCTTGTTTGAAAAAGCCTACAAAAAAGAATGCTGAACCCTGAATAGAGGGGGATGGAACAGAAGTAGGAAGACACAGGAAGCATTTGTTTCACCTAACAGATATTTGGGAAAAGGAAAAAACAGAAAATCGTCATCTTGCATGGAAATGGACGAAAACGATACCTACCGTTGTTTTACAGCTGGAACGGTCGGATCTTTCAGGCCTATTTTGCTGATTTGATTGTGTACATCTTGAATATTTTTCAGGAGTTCATTATTTTTGAAAATACAAGTCTCTAATAATTCATCTTCTTCCATGAGTTCCTCCTGTCTGCCAGAGCCATGAGTCTCAGATAAGCTTCTGGACAATGCATTCAGAAGTTTTTCACAGGAGGTGTTTTCACCCCATTCAGCATCTTTAATGCTTATACCAAGCACCTTCAAACGTTTGTCCAAATGTCTGGCCTTGTCTTTCATCTGATGAATTCTTTCCTCTTTATTTTCCACCGTCAACGTATTTCCTGGTACCACCCGTGAACCTGAGGCTGAAAGGTCTATAAGAAGCTCACCAGAGAGTTCAGCTGCTCTCAGAGAAGCCAAAAAATCTTCCAGAGCTTTGAGGGCATCTTTACTCCTCTGGACTCTGTGGTTCATTTCTTCGAGTTGTGTTCTGTGTTTCAGGATAATATTCTGTGCTGCATGCAGGTCAAGCGGGTGTAATTCCTTTAATGCAAAGTTGCCTGACTGTTCCAAATGATTACATATTTCCATCTGTCTTACTATGGAATCTTGGATATTCTACAATAAAGGTAAGAAACGCTGTAAGACTGAGGCAGAAAAAAAAAAACTGCACAGCAGAAACTAACCTCAAATTATGTCACTAGATTTGATCTAGAAAACTGCTTCTCAGTCTAACCAAGGCTGACAGTTTTGACAGAAGGAACACTTTAATTACAAATGATCAGATGGCCCAGCTGTTTCATTATCTGATACCCTTCCTGATATTTAAATCCCAAGAAGAAAAGAGGTATATAAATCTATTGATTCAATGAAAATAATTACAGGTTGAACTACTGAGACATCTGTTTATAATTTGAAAAATAAAAAAATATTTTTAAGATGAGATTTGGAATAAGTAAACTGTAGAATATGACAATTTAAGCATCTTAGTACAGAGAGAAAATTAGGATTTCAGTCACTGGAGAAGGCATTCATAAGCAAGCCTTCATTTTTAATTCAAAGAAAATACGTCATTATTTACTCCATGGTACCTATTGATACTTTCAAATTGGCAAGGAATTAAAGAGTTGAGAAATAAATAACAAGTCTAAATTATTGAAGATTTTTCTGCCATGGCTTATATTTGAAATAAATACTATGGATGTATAATAAAAAAATGCATAAATATGTATAAATCTCTAAAGAACTGTTTATTCTATAAATACACTGTGAGAATTTATATTTACCCTCAGGTTTCGATAAATTTCATCAGCATCAGTGAGATTAAATTCTTGAATGGCCATTTCACAGAGGAGCAGGTCTGAGTCACAGAGAAGGAGAAACTCCTTCTCCACAGGTAACAAAATATGCAGCGCAGTCTCCAAAGACTCCATTCTGGGTGAAAAATAAATCAGACATGAGGGGAAAGCACAGCAGAAAGATATCTTATAAAACATTTAATATTAATGCCATTATTTAACCAAGAACAGAAAATAATTATTCAATAAAAATACATACAATGATATGTATAGATCATCACATTAAAACCCAAACCCAGTGATCCACAATGGCAAAGAATGAGTTGTTTGCTATATCCAAGTACTCTCGATAATTTAACTGATACTGCGCTAAATGGAAAACTGTTGTAAAGCATACTAAGCCTTTCTCTCTCTTTTGAAATACAAAATACTAAATGTAATTGAACCTTGCCTTGATGACAAAGAAATTCATTATGCATACTAATTATTTTATTAGTGGAAATATACTAGGATTCAAAGTCTAGGCCAATAATAAGTTGAAATGTGTGACCCTGGATAAATAACATACAGACTCTGAGCCTCAGTTCCCTCCTATGTAAAATGGGGAGATGTGCTGGGGGTACACATCCTATGTAAAGGGATAACAATAGCACTCTCATTCTAAAAATGAGGAAATCAAGGCCCAGAGAAGTTACGTGACGTGGCTAAATTCAGGCTCAAGGGCAGACAGTGGGAAGAGCACGGCCTTTGGAACTCAACAGACTTTAAGTTCCACTTAAGTCTCTGGCCATTAGTGTGACTTGGTTATGTGATTTAACCTCCCCCAGCAGCAGTTTCCTCATCAGCTTCTCTTATGGTTGTTGTGACAACTAAATAAAATAACATACTTAGTATAATATTAGCCTTTCTTAAAATGTAGTAAATTTAGTAAACTCATGGTTAATAGATCCCAGAATTATACCTGGTATTAAGAGTCATCTGAAGCTCTCTTTCTTTCTCCTTTAATTTATCTCTTGCCTTAACTAGGAAAGGCTTCCTAATGTCACTTTCCAGCTCTTCTAACTTCAATGAAGTGACTTCAAACTCTTTCCAGCAAGCTTCAGTTTCATTTTTTAAGACCTGGATGAAACATGTAAATTAATTTTTCAATGAATGGGTTAATAGGCACAATTATTCTGTTCTTACAAAATGAGACATTTACAATTGTGGGCACAAACACAAAGTTTCACATGAAAATACATTTGAAAAGATATTTTACAAGTAAACTGTCCTTCAGAGAGCAATGCTATTAACTGTGCTCTCAGAGAATCCACTGAATGAAATCAAGGGAATCAGCAACATGGCTTTCAAAGGAATCCAAATGCCCTTCCCTGAAGTTAGATACACAGAATACAATTCAGAAAGATACACAGAGAAATAAGAACATATTCTATTAGATATTCTATTTTCTCTAGTCTTTTTTTCTCCTTAAACTAAAATTGCAATGAACCAAAATCATTTCTATCAAATGAGGAGTAAAATTAATTTATGATTTATAGTTAAACACCTAAAATTCTATACTATTCGAACTCCTTATCTTGGTTCTTTTTTTTAAAAAAGGCACTGCTATAGAATCTGAGTGCTCATCAGTATAATTTGTTCTTCACTTTCCCCAAGGATTCGTATAGTTTTTCTAACCAACTTATTATTCAGTCACAGGAGTAAGGTCTCAAGACAGCCTTTTTTTTTTTTTTTTTTACATCTTTATTGGAGTATAATTGCTTAACAATGGTGTGTTAGTTTCTGCTTTATAACAAAATGAATCAGTTATACATATACATATGTTCCCATATCCCCTCCCTCTTGCATCTCTATCCCACCCCACCCCCCACAGGCGGTCACAAAGCACCGAGCTGATCTCCCTGTGCTATGCGGCTGCTTCCCACTAGCTATCTACCTTACGTTTGGTAGTGTACATATGTCCATGCCTCTCTTTCGCTTTGTCACAGCTTATCCTTCCCCCTCCCCATATCTTCAAGTCCATTCTCTAGTAAGTCTGTGTCTTTATTCCTGTCTTACCCCTAGGTTTTTCATGACACTTTTTTCTTCTTAAATTCCATATATATGTGTTAGCATACGGTATTTGTCTTTCTCTTTCTGACTTACTTCACTCTGTATGACAGACTCTAGGTCTATCCACCTCATTACAAATAGCTCAATTTCATTTCTTTTTATGGCTGAGTAATATTCCATTGTATATATGTGCCACATCTTCTTTATCCATTCATCCAATGATGGACACTTAGGTTGTTTCCATCTCCGGGCTATTGTAAATAGGGCTGCTATGAACATTTTAGTACATGACTCTTTTTGAATTATGGTTTTCTCAGGGTATACGCCCAGTAGTGGGATTGCTGGGTCATATGGTAGTTCTATTTGTAGTTTTTTAAGGAACCCCTCCATACTGTTCTCCATAGTGGCTGTACCAATTCACATTCCCACCAGCAGTGCAAGAGTATTCCCTTTTCTCCACACCCTCTCCAGCATTTATTGTTTGTAGATTTTTTGATGATGGCCATTCTGACTGGTGTGAGATGATATCTCATTGTAGTTTTGATTTGCATTTCTCTAATGATTAATGATGTTGAGCATTCTTTCATGTGTTTGTTGGCAGTCTGTATATCTTCTTTGGAGAAATGTCTCTTTAGGTCTTCTGCCCATTTTTGGATTGGGTTGTTTGTTTTTTTGTTATTGGGCTGCATGAGCTGCTTATAAATTTTGGAGATTAATCCTTTGTCAGTTGCTTCATTAGCAAATATTTTCTCCCATTCTGAGGGTTGTCTTTTGGTCTCGTTTATGGTTTCCTTTGCTGTGCAAAAGCTTTGAAGTTTCATTAGGTCCCATTTGTTTATTTTTGTCTTTATTTCCATTACTCTAGGAGGTGGGTCCAAAAGGATCTTGCTGTGATTTATGTCATAGAGTGTTCTGCCTATGTTTTCCTCTAAGAGTTTGATAGTTTCTGGCCTTACATTTAGGTCTTTAATCCATTTTGAGCTTATTTTTGTGTATGGTGTTAGGGAGTGATCTAATCTCATACTTTTACATGTCCCTGTCCAGTTTTCCCAGCACCACTTATTGAAGAGGCTGTCCTTTCTCCACTGTATATTCCTGCCTCCTTTATCAAAGATAAGGTGACCATATGTGCGTGGGTTTATCTCTGGGCTTTCTATCCTGTTCCATTCATCTATCTTTCTGTTTTTGTGCCAGTACCATACTACAAGACAGCTTCTTAATTGTGATGAAAACGTGCTACACCCACTACTTGAACAACAGAGATTTTAACACATGAATTTTGCTTATTCAGATGGAAAATAGAGAAGAGCCATTTGGTAGAGTGTGACTCAGGAACTGGCATCATGAAAGGAAGATAACTAGAAAATATGAGAGTGCATTGTAGGAAGCACCCATGACCTTTTCTCCACCTGATGGGCTTTCTGTAAGGGTTCACTCTAATGCACATCCAAGCATATGAGGGTGTTGCACTGCAATGCACAGATTATCTTCAAAATAAGGAAGATACTTATTTGTAGAACTTAACAATTGGTGTGCCCATCACTAGATTGTTTTTTCTGCAGCTCCTGAGTCAAATGCAGGACTCCCTCTGACGGCTCTCCACAAGATCATCCATCACGTACTGAGAAAACTCCCTCCATGACCTCCCCCTTTCTTATTACCCAACATCAGACAGATAATGTGATGATTTGGTTAAGATGATAGATGACTGAAACAAAAATTCAGAGTCACTGGTTTTTCACATATTGTTAATTTTGGAGCAAACCAGAAGCTGGGTTGGCTGAAATCGCCTTCAAACACATTGCTTCAACCAATTCATCTGAAGCCTTCATCCCCATCCCAAACACAATCTAAACTTCTGCAAGCCACAATATATAGAATATCAAATTAGAGCATGAGCAATAAATTAGCACCCCGAACAAACTCCTTCTTGGGTTTGGGTGTCTTCCTGAAATCCGGTGACAGAGAGTTCCTTAGAAACATCTAGCGTATGTGACCACAACAAAAATGGTGAAGTCTATACTTATGGCGGTATTATTTTCTAATAAAAGATAAAACTCCTCTAGTAATATTTTCAGTATTTACCTGTAGATCTGTCAGTTTATCCTGTAGACAAACACTACTCCTTTCCTTGTCACTAGAGAAATCAGAAATAATCCTGACAATGTTGTTTTGCAGGTGTAGTTCAAGATTGTCTCTGTGTGTATCATACCTGGAAAAAAAATTAAATGCAATGTTACTTAATTTTAAAAATAAGACTAAAACAAATTTTTTTAATTACTGTCAATTGTCCATGAGGAAATCCCAGAGAATTTCTGCTTAAGTTACTGGATCACATGCAAAAATTATGACTAAAGGAAAATAAAAACTTACTTATTAAAGTATAACGTTTGCACTGATGGAAGATTTTTGCTGGATTTTCTAGTTGTTTAAAAGAGTTTACCTCTCCTTAACATATACACAATACTATACATAAAATAGATAACCAGCAAGGACCTACTGTATAGCACAGAGAACCATACTCAATATTTTGTAATAATCTATAAGGGAGTAGAATCTGAAAAAGGATATACAAACATACATCATATATATACATATATATGTGTGTGTGTACGTATAACTGAATCACCTTGCTGTACACCTGAAACTAACACAACATTGTAAATCAACTGTATGTCAATAAAAATAATTTTTTTAAAAAAGAGTTTACCTCTCTAGTAAACTATTTATAGATGCACTGTGATCCTTTTCATATTTCTCCATAACGCTTTCCTCCTGTTGAGGCTTTAACTTGGACTCCAGGCTAACATCCTTAATCGATTCCATTGCCTAAGCAAAAATGCAAAATAGTAAACATATTATATTCAATATACTTAATTGTCTGGAAAGGACAAACATTTTGGATAAAAAGGGATATCACTGATTCTTTATACCCCAAACCAAGAGATAATACAATTTATTTAAAGTTTCTCAGCTCAGAGAAAGGTCTTTCCATAGGACAGAGATTTATTAGACTGATTCTCACCTTCTAATTGGTATGTCAGCAGGATAAAGGAGTTCTCCCAGCCCCTAAGTGCTGTTTCTGCCTGTGACCACATAGCCATGGTCCAAGGCAGACAGAAGCCTAGCATGCAGGAACAGACCTCTGAAAAAAATACACCTTGTTCCTTCCCTACCCCTTCTGACAGGCAGTCTGGGCTGTGATATACAGCAAATCCCCACACTCTTAGAATTTAACAATTTAGAAAATCCAATTCCCAAGGAAATTAAAAGACATTATAATGAGAAAAAGACAAATGACAAATGAACTAGTTCATCTCAATGACACTGAAGCATCTGTGCAGTTGAAGCTCAGCCTCTTGTGCTCTCAATAGTAACACGCAGACAGCGTGTATTCATAATGGTTCAAAATGGTGTCTTTTGGAAAGAACTGTTGGTATCCTCAGAGGAAGATTAAGTTATCCTTGCCATAGCTTTGGTCTGTTGTATTCTAATTCTCTGAAAAGCAATCTTCCTTATATTACTTGAGTGGGAATTCTCAGCTGATGGAAACAATCAGATAATTAAATGCAACACTCAATGAGAAGTGGATTATTGTACACCTGGCTTTTTTCATTGGGTTTACTTCTAAAATACATTATCCAAATTTAACACCTTTTCAGCTGATGGCTGACTGTCTAATTTTGCAGATGGCACCTCGCTGAGGGCGTTCCTTCCTCCATTCTCAGATGTGTCTGCAGGACCCCTAGGAAGGAATCAAAATTGCGTATTAAAATACAGGGAGAAAAACAAAGCCTAAAAGAGAATGAATAATACTCAGTGTCATTTAATTTCGAGAGAGGGTTTATCTCATTTCTCCCTGACATGCAGCTGTTCTCACGAGGCACTAACTTGTTTTTCGACGTGCCTCCCACAGTGGGTTGCAGTGTCATATGAATCTCAGAAGCACATTTCCGAAGCCTTTCTATCTTCTGTTCGTAATCTTTGAGCGCTCGCCTCACTTCTTGTTGACTCTTCTGTGAAGTCAGCTCTTCACACAGCTCCCGCAGGACATCCATGTGGTGATCAAGCTCGTACAGGCTGCCTTCCTCCGAAAAGCAGGCCTGATTGAGGAAATAAAGCAGGAAATGTGTTTCAAATGAGCTTACATGATTAGTCCATGAGGATTAGAAACTAACAGATGTGTGTGACTTTAACAACACTTTCAACTGATACAGCCACGATGGAGAACAGTATGGAGGTTCCTTAAAAAACTAAAAGTAGAACTACCATACGACCCAGCAATCCCACTACTGGACATATACCCTGAGAAAACCATAATTCAAAAAGAGTCATGTAGGGGGGACCCTGGGAAGATGGCGGAAGAGTAAGACGCGGAGATCACCTTCCTCCCCACAGATACATCAGAAATTCATCTACACATGGAACAACTCCTACAGAACACCTACTGAACGCTGGCAGAAGACCCCAGACCCCCCAAAAGGCAAGAAACTCCCCACGTACCTGGGTAGGACAAAAGAAAAAAGAATAAAGAGACAAAAGGATAGGGACGGGACCTGCACCAGTGGGAGGGAGCCATGAAGGAGGAAAGGTTTCCACACACTACAAGCCCCTTCGCGGGCGGAGACTGCAGGTGGCGGAGGGGGAAAGCTTCGGAGTAGCGGAGGAGAGCACAGCAACAGGGGTGTGGAGGGCAAAGCGGAGAGATTCCGGCACAGAGGATCGGTGCCCTCAGGCACACACCAGCCCGAGAGGCTTGTCTGCCCGGGGCGGGCGGGGCTGGGAGCTGAGGCTCGGGTATCGGCTTTCAGTCGGAGCGCAGGGAGAGGACTGGGGCTGGTGGCAGGAAGAGAGCCTGAAGGGGTTAGTGCACCACGGCTAGCCCGGAGGGAGTCCGGGGAAAGGGTCTGGAGCTGCCGAAGAGGCAAGAGGCTTTTTCTTCCCTTTTGTTTCCTGGTGCGCGAGGAGAGGGCATTAAGAGGGCTGCTTTGGGAAGCGCCGGAGACGGGCGCGAGCTGCGGCTAAAGGCGCGGACCCCGGAGACGGGCGTGGGACGCTGGGGCTGCTGCTGCTGCCGCCGCCACGGGGCCTGTGTGCGAGAGCGGGTCACTGTCCACCCCGCCACTGCCGGGGTCCCGGAACCCGGGGACGGCTTTCCCGGGAAAGCGCACGGAGCGCCTCGGTCTGGTGCAACGTCACGCTGGCCTCTGCTGCCGCAGGCCCGCCGCACACTGCGCGCCCCTCCATCCCCTCTGCCTGCGTGAGCCAGAGCCCCCACATCAGCGGCTCCTTTAAACCCGTCCTGTCTGAGCGAAGAACGGACGCCCTCCGGCGACCTACGTGCAGAGGCGAGGCCAGGTCCAAGGCTGAGACCCGGGAGCTGTGAGAGCAGAGACAGGGAAATCTCTCTGCGCAGCCTCGGAGGCAGCGGATTAAAGCTCCACGGTCCACTTGATGTGCCCTGCGTCTGTGGAGTGCATGAATGGACAGCGAATCATCCCAAATTGAGGAAGTGGACTTTGAGGACAAGATTTAAGACTTTCCCCCCTTTTCCTCTTTTTACAACGAATTATCCCAAATTAAGGAGGTGGACTTAGAGAGCAAGATTTCAGACTTCTCGCCTTTTTCCTCTTTTTACAACGAAGTATCCCAACTTGAGGAGGTGGACTTAGAGAGCAAGATTTTTGATTTTTCCCCCTGCTCTCTTTTTGTGAATGTGTATGTGTATTCTTCTGTGTAAGATTCTCTCTGTATAGCTTTGCTTCCACCATATGTCCCAGGGTTCTATCTGTCCGTTTTTTTTCAATAATTACTTTTTAATTTTAATAACGCTACTATATTTCATACTTTATTCTATTTTACTTTACCTGCTCTTTCTTTTTTTTCTACCTTCCCTTCCTCCCTCCCTCCCTTCGCCCCTCCTTTCCTTCTTTCTCTCTTTCGTTCCTTCCTCCCTCCCTTCTTCCCTACACTCTTTTTCTTTCCTTCCTCCCTCCCTCCTTCCTGTCTTTCTTTCCTTCCTCCCTCCCTCCCACCCCTCTTCCTTTCACTTTCTTTTTCTTTCCTTCCTCCCTCCTGTCTTTCTTTTCTTTCTTTCCTTCCTCCCTCCCTCCTTTCTTTCCTTCTTCCTTCCTTCCTTTCTTTCCTTCTTCCTTTCTTTCTTCTACTAATTCTTTCTTTCTACTTTTTTTCCCTTTTATTCTGAGCCGGGTAGATGAAAGGCTCTTGGTGCTGCAGCCAGGAGTCAGTGCTGTGCCTCTGAAGTGGGAGAGCCAACTTCAGGACACGGGTCCACAGGAGACCTCCCAGCTCCACATAATATCAAGCAGCGAAAATCTCCCAGAGATCTCCATCTCAAAACCAGCACCCAGCTTCAGTCAACGACCAGCAAACTACAGTGCTGGTCACCCTATGCCAAGCAACTAGCAAGGCAGGAACACAACCCCACCCATTAACAGAGAGGCTGCCTAAAAACATAATAAGGCCACAGGCACCCCAAAACCCACCACCAGACGTGGACCTGTCCACCAGAAAGACAAGATCGAGCCTCAACCACCAGAACACAGGCACTAGTCCCCCCCACCAGGAAGCCTACACAACATACTGAAACAACCTTAGCCACTGGGGACAGACACCAAAAACAACGGGAACTACGAATCTGAAGCCTGCAAAAAGGAGACCCCAAACACAGTAACATAAGCAAAATGAGAAGACAGAAAAACACACAGCAGGTGAAGGAGCAAGATAAAAACCTACCAGACCTAACAAATGAAGAGGTAATAGGCAGTCTACCTGAAAAAGAATTCAGAATAATGATAGTAAAGCTGATACAAGATTCTATTTCCAAGATCCAAAATCTTGGAAATAGAATAGACAAAATGCAAGAAACAGTTAACAAGGACCTAGAAGAACTAAAGATGAATCAAGCATCGATTACAAACACAATAAATGAAATGAAAAATACTCTAGATGGGATCAATAGCAGAATAACTGAGGCAGAAGAACGGATAAGTGAGGTGGAAGATAAAATAGTGGAAATAACTGATGCAGAGCAAAATAAAGAAAAAAGAATGAAAAGAACAGAGGACAGTCTCAGAGGCATCTGGGACAACATTAAACGCACCAACATTCGAATTATAGGGGTTCCAGAAGAAGAAGAGAAAAAGAAAGGGACTGAGAAAATATTTGAAGAGATTATAGTTGAAAACTTCCCTAATATGGGAAAGGAAATAGTTAATCAAGTCCAGGAGGCACAGAGAGTCCCATACAGAATAAATCCAAGGAGAAATACACCAAGACACATATTAATCAAACTGTCAAAAATTAAACACAAAGAAATCATATTAAAAGCAGCAAGGCAAAAACAACAAATAACACACAAGGGAATCCCCATCAGGATAACAGCTGATCTCTCAGCAGAAACTCTACAAGCCAGAAGGGAGTGGCAGGACATACTTAAAGTGATGAAGGAGAAAAACCTGCAACCAAGATTACTCTACCCAGCAAGGATCTCATTCAGATTTGATGGAGAAATTAAAACCTTTACAGACAAGCAAAAGCTGAGAGAGTTCAGCACCACCAAACCAGCTTTACAACAAATGCTAAAGGAACTTCTCTAGGCAAGAAACACAAGAGAAGGAAAAGACCTACAATAACGAACCCAAAGCAATTAAGGAAATGGGAATAGGAACATACATATCAATAATTACCTTAAATGTAAATGGACTAAATGCTCCCACCAAAAGACACCAATTGGCTGAATGGATACAAAAACAAGACCCATATATATGCTGTCTACAAGAGACCCACTTCAGACCTAGAGACACATACAGATTGAAAGTAAGGGGATGGAAAAAGATATTCTATGCAAATGGAAATCAAAAGAAAGCTGGAGTAGCAATTCTTATATCAGACAAAATAGACTTTGAAATAAAGACTATTAGAAGAGACAAAGAAGGACACTACATAATGATCAAGGGATCGATCCAAGAAGAACATATAACAATTGTAAATATTTATGCACCCAACATAGGAGCACCTCAATACATAAGGCAAATACTAACAGCCATAAAAGGGGAAATCGACAGTAACACAATCATAGTAGGGGACTTTAACACCCCACTTTCACCAATGGACAGATCATCCAAAATGAAAATAAATAAGGAAACACAAGCTTTAAATGATGCATTAAACAAGATGGACTTAATTGATATTTATAGGACATTCCATCCAAAAACAACAGAATACACATTTTTCTCAAGTGCTCCTGGAACATTCTCCAGAATAGATCATATCTTGGGTCACAAATCAAGCCTTGGTAAATTTAAGAAAATTGTATCAAGTATCTTTTCTGACCACAATGCTATGAGACTAGACATCAATTACAGGAAAAGATCTGTAAAAAATACAAACAAATGGAGGCTAAACAATACACTACTCAATAACGAAGTGATCACTGAAGAAATCAAAGAGGAAATTTAAAAATGCCTAGAAACAAATGACCATGGAGACACGACGACCCAAAACCTATGGGACGCAGCAAAAGCAGTTCTAAGGGGGAAGTTTATAGCAATACAATCCTACCTTAAGAAACAGGAAACATCTCGAGCAAACAACCTGACCCTGCACCTAAAGCAATTAGAGAAAGAAGAACAAAAAAACCCCAAAGCTAGCAGAAGGAAAGAAATCATAAAGATCAGATCAGAAATAAATGAAAAAGAAATGAAGGAAACGATAGCAAAGATCAATAAAACTAAAAGCTGGTTCTTTGAGAAGATAAACAAAATAGACAAACCATTAGCCAGACTCATCAAGAAAAAAAGGGAGAAGACACAAATCAATAGAATTAGAAATGAAAAAGTAGAAGTAACAACTGACACTGCAGAAATACAAAAGATCATGAGAGATTACTACAAGCAACTCTATGCCAATAAAATGGACAACCTGGAAGAAATGGAAAAATTCTTAGAAATGCACAACCTGCCAAGACTGAATCAGGAAGAAATAGAAAATATGAATAGACCAATCACAAGCACTGAAATGGAAACTGTGATTAAAAATCTTCCATCAAACAAAAGCCCAGGACCAGATGGCTTCGCAGGCGAATCCTATCAAACATTTAGAGAAGAGTTAACACCCATCCTTCTCAAACTCTTCCAAACTATTTCAGAGGAAGGAACACTCCCAAACTCATTCTATGAGGCCACCATCACCTTGATACCAAAACCAGGCAAGGATGTCACAAAGAAAGAAAACTACAGGCCAATATCACGGATGAACATACATGCAAAAATCCTCAACAAAATACTAGCAAACAGAATCCAACAGCACATTAAAAGGATCATACACCATGATCAAGTGGGGTTTATTCCAGGAATGCGAGGATTCTTCAATATATGCAAATCAATCAATGTGATACACCATATTAACAAGTTGAAGGAGAAAAACCATATGATCATCTCAATAGATGCAGAGAAAGCTTTTGACAAAATTCAACACCCATTTATGATAAAAACCCTGCAGAAAGTAGGCATAGAGGGAACTTTCCTCAACATAATAAAAGCCATATATGACAAACCCACAGCCAACATTGTCCTCAATGGTGAAAAACTGAAACCATTTCCACTAAGATCAGGAACAAGACAAGGCTGCCCACTCTCACCACTCTTATTCAACTTGGTTTTGGAAGTTTTAGCCACAGCAATCAGAGAAGAAAAAGAAATAAAAGGAATCCAAATTGGAAAAGAAGAAGTAAAGCTGTCACTCTTTGCAGATGACATGATACTATACAGAGAGAATCCTAAAGATGCTACCAGAAAACTACTAGAGCTAATCAATGAATTTGGTAAAGTAGCAGGATACAAAATTAATGCACAGAAATCTCTGGCATTCCTGTACACTAATGATGAAAAATCTGAAAATGAAATCAAGAAAACACTCCCATTTACCATTGCAACAAAAAGAATAAAATATCTAGGAATAAACCTTCCTAAGGAGACAAAAGACCTGTATGCAGAAAATTATACGACACTGATGAAAGAAATTAAAGATGATACAAATAGATGGAGAGATATACCATGCTCCTGGATTGGAAGAATCAATATTGTGAAAATGACTCTACTACCCAAAGCAATCTACAGATTCAATGCAATCCCTATCAAACTACCACTGGCATTTTTCACAGAACTAGAACAAAAAATTTCAAAATTTGTTTGGAAAAACAAAAGATCTCGAATAGCCAAAGCAATCTTGAGAACGAAAAATGGAGCTGGAGGAATCAGGCTCCCTGACTTCAGACTATACTACAAAGCTACAGTAATCAAGACAGTGTGGTAATGGCACAAAAACGGAAAGATAGATCAATGGAACAGGATAGAAAGCCCAGAGATAAACCCACGCACATATGGTCAACTTATCTTTGATAAAGGAGGCAGGAATGTACAGTGGAGAAAGGACAGCCTCTTCAATAAGTGGTGCTGGGAAAACTGGACAGGGACATGTAAAAGTATGAGATTAGATCACTCCCTAACACCATACACAAAAAGAAGCTCAAAATGGATTAAAGACCTAAATGTAAGGCCAGAAACTATCAAACTCTTAGAGGAAAACATAGGCAGAACACTCTATGACATAAATCACAGCAAGATCCTTTTGGACCCACCTCCTAGAGAAATGGAAATAAAAACAAAGATAAACAAATGGGACCTAATGAAACTTCAAAGCTTTTGCACAGCAAAGGAAACCATAAACGAGACCAAAAGACAACCCTCAGAATGGGAGAAAATATTTGCAAATGAAGCAACTGACAAAGGATTAATCTCCAAAATTTATAAACAGCTCATGCAGCCCAATAACAAAAAAACAAACAACCCAATCCAAAAATGGGCAGAAGACCTAAAGAGGCATTTCTCCAAAGAAGATATACAGACTGCCAACAAACACATGAAAGAATGCTCAACATCATTAATCATTAGAGAAATGCAAATCAAAACTACAATGAGATATCATCTCACACCAGTCAGAATGGCCATCATCAAGAAATCTAGAAACAATAAATGCTGGAGAGGGTGTGGAGAAAAGGGAACACTCTTGCACTGCTGGTGGGAATGTGAATTGGTACAGCCACTATGGAGAACAGTATGGAGGTTCCTTAAAAAACTAAAAATAGAACTACCATATGACCCAGCAATCCCACTACTAGGCATATACCCTGAGAAAACCATAATTCAAAAAGAGACATGTACCAAAATGTTCATTGCAGCTCTATTCACAATAGCCCAGAGCTGGAAACAACCTAAGTGTCCATCATCGGATGAATGGATAAAGAAGATGTGGCACATATATACAATGGAATATTACTCAGCCATAAAAAGAAACGAAACTGAGCTATTTGTAATGAGGTGGATAGACCTAGAGTCTGTCATACAGAGTGAAGTAAGTCAGAAAGAGAAAGACAAATACCGTATGCTAACACATATATATGGAATTTAAAAAAAAAATGTCATGAAGAACCTAGGGGTAAAACGGGAATAAAGACACAGACCTACTTGAGAATGGACTTGAGGATATGGGGAGGGGGAAGGGTAAGCCGTGACAAAACGAAAGAGAGGCATGGACATATCTACGCTACCAAACGTAAGGTAGATAGATAGTGGGAAGCAGCCGCAGAGCACAGGGAGATCAGCTCGGTGCTTTGTGACCGCCTGGAGGGGAGGGTGGGAGGGAGGGAGATGCATGAGGGAAGGGATGTGGGAACAGATGTATATGTATGACTGATTCACTTTGTTATAAAGCAGAAACTAAAAAAAAAAAAAAAAAAAAAAAGAGTCATGTACCACAATGTTCACTGCAGCTCTATTTACAATAGCCCAGAGATGGAAACAACCTAAGTGTCCATCGACAAATGAATGGATAAAGAAGATGTGGCACATATATACAATGGAATATTACTCAGCCATAAAAAGAAACAAAATTGAGTTATTTGTAGTGAGGTGGATGGACCTATAGTCTGTCATACAGAGTGAAGTAATTCAGAAAGAGAAAAACAAATACCATATGCTAACACACATATATGGAAACAACAACAACAAAAAAGGTTCTGAAAAACCTAGGGGCAGGACAAGAATAAAGATACAGACATACAGAATGGACTTGAGGACACACGGAGGGGGAAGGGTAAGCTGGGATGAAGTGAGAGAGTGGCATGGACATATATACACTACCAAATGTAAAATAGATAGCTAGTGGGAAGCAGCCACATAGCACAGGGATATCAGTTCAGTGCTTTGTGACCACCTAGATGGGTGGGATAGGGAGGGTGGGAGGGAGATGCAAGAGGGAGGAGATATGGGGATATATGTGTATGTATAGCTGATTCACTTTGTTATAAAGCAGAAACTAACATACCATTGTAAAGCAATTATACTCCAATAAAGATATTTTGGAAAAAAACCAAAACAAAAAACAAAAAAAACCCCAACACTTTCTTTTATAAGCCCGTCCACTGTGTACCTGGTGTAGGAATGGGCACTGGAAACGAAGACGAGCAGTCAGCCCTAAAGGGATTCGCCGCAGCCCAGTGATGTAGTGAAGGAAACCAGAACACGTCAACCCAGCGTATGCCTCTTTGATGTGAAAATTATTTTTTTAAATTGAAGTATGGTTGATTTACAGTGTTGTGTTAGTTTCTGCTGTATAGCCAAGTGATTCAGTTAAACATATATATACATTCCTTTTCATATTCTTTTCCATTATGGTTTAGGACGTGAAAATAATTTTGAACTGAAGGCAATTAAGAAGCAGTAAACACAGAGGGAATTCCCTGGCAGTACAGTGGTTAGGACTTGGCACTTTCGCTGCTGGGGCCCAGGTTCAATCTCTGGCCCGGGAACTAAGATCCCGCAAGCCACGCAGCATGGCCAAAAAAAAGAAAAACGAAACAGAAAAGGTTTCCCCTTTTCTCCCTAAGGGCAAGAAATAAAGTTTCTTTTACTGGAGACAGAGTTCTATCAGCCCAGAGATGGGACCAAAAGAATCTGCAAACAAACTCTGTACCCTAACCCTTATCTTCCTAGTTTCTTCTTCACCTTTTTACTATCCCTAGCCCAAACTCCTTTGTCTTGTCAATTCTTCACAAATGTATTGTTTCTTTGTCTAAAAGGTATAAAAGATTCCTGCTCTGGTCACTTCTTTGGGTCATCATGCTCTTGTGAAGGCTCCCATGTACATATAAAAATTCAATAAAATGTGTATGCTTTTCTCCTGTTAATCTGTCTTTGTCAGTTCAATTTCCAGACCCAGCCAGGGATCTTAAAGGGTAGAGGAAAATTTGTTCCTCCCCAGCAGGAGTCACATAAGTAATGAGCATACCACATGACAAGTGCTATGACAGGGCCACTACCTGCCTTAAGGAGTCAGAGAAAGCCTCCTTCACATGGAGGAGCCATCTGAGCTAGAGGTGGAAAGAACACGTACGAGTCCTTCCAAGTAAAAGGGGAGAGAGGTCATGCCTAGCAGAAGGAGCCAAGAGAAGAAAAGCTCCAGAAGTTCTGAAAGGACATGGCTGGAGGGGTGATGAAGGCGTGTCCTGGGGCCACACGTGAGGGGCCTTGTGTGGCCTTCTGAGGAGTATGGAGATGTCCCGGGAGTAATGGTGAACCAGTGACATAAGATTTGTTCAAAGGGATTGTTCAAAGGGTTCAAAGGGATCCCTCTGGTGATGGGGCTGGAAGACAGTGCAACCAGCATCATATGGAGAAAATGACCCCAGGTTAAGGGAAATGGCAACACTGGTGGAAAGGAAGGAAAAGAAGCAGCTCTTCTGAAGATGGGAGCTGGCAACCGACTACACTAAGGCTGAGTGAGAAGGAAAGGGGAAGCGGGGAGGGAGTTCTGAGATGGCAATGCCTTTCATAACCAGGATACCTAAGAGGAAGAAAAGTTCAAGAGGAGATATTACTGGTTGGTTTTGGACATGCTGAAGTGGAGGTCTCTGGGGAACAATGGTGATATCTACTTCTTGGTTAGAAACAAGGAGAGGTCAGGAGAAAGGACTAGGCTGGAGATAACGATAGGTACTATCATTGTAGAGAGGGCAGTTAAAACGCCCAAGTGCATACAAGTACCTGGAGCAAGCATGAAATTAGCCAAAAACTGAGACCCCAAAACTAAGACATCAGGGTAACACAATAAAAAAGGAAAATTAGTGAAAGGCACTAAAATGAAGGCCTCCCCCCAAAATAATAAAATAAGAAAAAGCAAGAGAGATTTGTATCGAGAGACCCACAGCAGTAGAAAGTTTAAAAGAAATGAAAAGAGGGGTCAGGACTGTCAAATATGCAGAAGAAATCAAACAGGATGAGGACCAAAAAGAGAACATTAGATTTGCCCCGGCTGGTTTATATCCTGATTTGGTATCTTTCACAAAAGCCGTGTTTCTGAGGACACCGTGTCCTTACAAAAGTAACTACGGGAACTTCAATAGCGGGTGACACATCTTGTAACCAGAGTCTCAGGACAGGGGCCACTGAGATATATAAAGAAGAAATATTAACTCAATTGTGAATTTTTCTCACTTCCCAAAAACAAGAAGCACGGGCTCTAGTTAGAGCTTGGACTGCAGAAGGGATGATCCCCAGGGGACAAAAGGGCTGAACTAATTTTCAGAGCAGATTTAACCCTAGCCAAGGGCATACTAAACCATTTAAGATAAGCCCCACAATGATAACAAAATGTGAGTGGGAACAGGTTTTTACCTCATGTTCCTTGATGAGACCCTTGGTCCTTCCTCTGCGAATTAGTTTCTTTTCTTTATTTATTTGTTTTTCGAGTTTTGCAATATTGTCACTAAGTTTTTCTTTCTCAATGTCTATTGCTAGTTGTTGAATATACAAAGACATTTCATGATGAAGCGACTGCCAAGAAAAGAAAAAAAAAAAAAAACCAAAGGCACACATTAACCATAATAGGATATACTGAAAAGATTTCCATTAGAAACACAAAAATATTTGTTGTAACAAAGGATAGAAATAGAGCTTATGTGAAATTCTGATTCATCCATGTATCTTTGGGGAGGATGTTTTAAAATATACCAGAAACATATTTTTTTCTTTCTAATAACTAAAAATGTGTTTTAGCTGTGAAAGACACTGTTAGAATTAAAAGACAAGCTGCAGACTGGGAGAAAATATTACAAAACACGTATCTGAGCCTATGGAGAAATATCAAGTAACTACAATGTGTATCCTGAATGGGATTCCAGAACAGATGTGAAAGGACATTAGGGGAAAACTGTGGAAATATGAATAAAGTATAAACTTCAGTTAATAATCTATCCATATTAGTCCTTTAATTGTGACAAAGGTACCATATTAATGTAAGATGTTAATAACAGGGGAAACTGTTCATGGGTATATTGGAACTCTCTGTATTACCTTTGTAATAATTTTGTAAATCTAAAATTGTTCTAAAAGTTTATTTTAAAATGTGTATTAGGGCTTCCCTGGTGGTGCAGTGGTTGGGAATCCGCCTGCCAATGCAGGGGACAAGGGCTCAAGCCCTGGTCCGGGAGGATCCCACGTGCCGCGGAGCAACTAAGCCTGTGGCCACAACTACTGAGCTCATGTGCCGCAACTACTGAAGCCCACGCGCCTGGAGCCCGTGCTCCGCAACAAGAGAAGCCACGACAATGAGGAGCCCGTGCACCACAATGAAGACCCAACACGGCCAAAAATAAAACAAACAAACAAATAAATAAATTTTTTTAAAAAAATGTGTTTTAAGAAGGCCTTTAACAGTAGATATTCAATTATATTACCTTATTCTCTCTCTCTCTCCATATATTCACACACACACATGCACACACTTAATACTAAGTACCATTAACTAAACACCATCTCTGTGGTAGGTGCTTTATATAAATCCTTGCAACAATCCTGCCAAGTAGGTGGAATTATTCCCATCTTATCACTGAAGCTCCCAGTAGTTAAGCAACTTGCCCATGGTCATAGCTGCTGGATCCAGGTCTGTCAGCCACCAAAGCCTATGCCTATTTTCTATGAAACTCTATATGTTTACATGTGTCAATAAGTTGTCTTAGTCAGGATCCAACCAGGAAACCAGAAAACCAGAAAATATTAAATATTTAACTCAGAGGGAATTAAATGCAGGGAATCGATTATAAGAGATGGAAGCCAAAGAGGGGACGGTAAGGTAATCCAGAGATTAGCATTGGCAGAAAGCTGTTACCACCCTAGGCTGGAGGCTTCAGCGGAGCCCAGGCAGAACGGTCACCCATCAGAAGCTGGATCCATGGAACCTGCAGCCAGGGGGAGACACAGCTGCCAGAGGCACTGTGCAAGAGAGAAAGGGAAAGAAAGCCATTGGACTCTCCCTTTTCCACCTGTGATTTACCCTTTAATCTCCAAACACTGCTGTCATTGGATGAACACAGACAGAAGCCAGCTGATGCCGGGCCTGAGAACCACAGCCTACAGTGATCAGCCCTCCGTGATACGGGGCAGACAAGGGACCACCAAAGATGACTCTGATGACAAACAAGTCCAGGGTCAGATCTATAAGCATAAGCTCCAGACACATATGCATGTTCTTACCTCCCACTTGGCACAGATATCTCTACTCTTTTCTTCCAAAGACAGCTTTACATCCTCAGTTACATTATTTTTCAATTCGTCAACAGCTTTCAAATACTTGGCCAGACTTTTAGTATTACAAATTATTAGTGCTTCCTAAAAATAAAACCACAAACAAGAACATGAAAGCCTTATTCTACTGCCACGTCCTCAAAGGTAATTTAACAGGTAGAATTTTAGAGTCTTTAACATGTAGAACCAGGAAAGGACTCCATGAAGACTATTTGAAGATTTAGAGGAGACTTCTCTTGGTAGATTGTGGTTGATCTCCCTTTTGTATCCCTTGAATTCTTTTGAAAAGAATTGCAAAATATTCATTATTCAAATGTAGTTACATATTTGAGGCCAGGATAAAGACTTCCTTAAGATATTCAGCATGGTTTTTGGCACCTCTTTGATAAATATTTAAAAGGCTTACTGAAAGGCTTATTATGAGCCACTGGCAAAGCATCCTCTAAAATTCTTAAGCATTGAGCAGACGGCCACAGTTCATAAGTAATACAATATTAAGAGTATACCAGCTTGTATTAGAGATCAGTGTTGCAATAAGACACAATTTATAGTAGGGTTAAGATAGCAAATATTTAATATTGTGCATAAGCATTTTATACTGCAAGGAGGCAACATCCCCTTATCATGGACTTCAAAGTTTTGCCCAGGGCCATCCCAGGGAAGGAGCAGCAGGAGATGGGGATGGGATCTGCTTTCCCAGGAATGTGTTCGTCCCTTACTCCACGCTTACCTACTCTTATAGAATATTACCTGGCAATACTCTATAAGGACAGAAACCTGGCTTAGGTAACTATCAAATGACAGAACAAAAATAGTCTGGGGTCTGTGAAAGGGCAGAAAAATCTATAAGAGACAAGAAGATGAAAGTAATTCTGGGGGAGAAGGCAATTAAGCAGGGTGGGAAGTCATTCATATACTTATTACATATTTATTATGGGTCTCCTGCAGAAAAGGTACAACCTGAGCCCCCAGGAACCTCCTCCAAGGCCTCTGTGAGGATTGCTAGATTTACGGCCAGGGAAGACATGCTAGCCCTGTGTGCAGGAAGGGGGCTCCTACCACCCATGTGTCCCAGGAGTCCCAGAAGGTCTCAGGGCAATACCTGGCAGGGCAGGGAGTCTGCTTCTGCTGTGAAAATGGATCTACTTCGCTAAATGCCAGAGACAAAAGGGTGGAAATCCCTGGCCTCAGATTCCAAAAGGAAGATGGTCAGGGAGGGGAAAATGGTGCAAAAACTGACACTAACTCCTCTCTCTGGTAGAGGAGGGGTCTGCGGCCTCTGCTTTTTCTTTTTCTTTTTCTTCCCTCTTTCCGCAGCTGACCATATCTGTCCTTTTGAAATTTAGCCTAGTGATTACTTAAAAGAACAACTGACTCTTAAGTTTAGTTCAGCACTCTCAGCATATGGGAGTAAAAGAGAGGAAAAAAGACAGTGGGAATTGGTCAAAGCTGGTGGCTGGCAAGGTGCAAACAGCATAAGATGGCTGTGGGAAAAGCAAAGCTGAAATACCTGACATTAGGGTCCAATATGGTTAACAGTCCAGAAAGCCAGAAGAGGGTTGAGCCCAGACAAGAGAAGGAGAATGGAGAGGCTCCTGTAGGAGCTCCTTTTTCTGAAAAAATTGTGCGCAGTAGCGCTGGCAGTATTGATTTACTTCATCTTTTTTTTTTAATTGAAGTATAGTTAATTTACAATGCTGTGTTAGTTTCAAGTGTACAGCAAAGTAATATACATACATATATATTCTTTTTCAGATTCTTTTCCATTATAGGTTATTACAAGATATTGAGTAGAATTCCCTGTGCTGTACAATAGGACCTTGTTGATTATCTATTCTTTTTTTTTTTCTTTTTGCGGTATGCGGGCCTCTCACTGTTGTGGCCTCTCCCGTTGCGGAGCACAGGCTCCGGATGTGCAGGCCCAGCGGCCATGGCTCACGGGCCCAGCCGCTCCGCGGCATATGGGATCCTCCCAGACTGGGGCACGAACCCGTATCCCCTGCATCGGCAGGCGGACTCTTAACCACTGCGCCACCAGGGAGGCCCTATCTATTCTTATATATACTTAATGTGTATATGTTAATCCCAAATTCCTATTTATCTCCCCACCCATACCCCACCACTATCCCCTTTGGTAACCATAGTTTGTTTTCTATGTCTGTTAGTCTATTACTGTTCTGGATTTACTTCATCTTTATCTCCCCCAAAATGCTTAGCTCATTTTAAATGTTCAATAAACTTGTTAAATGCTGAATAAATGAATGAAGGAAAGACCACATATTTCTCTACCTGTCCAACCTCCAAGGGTAGAGACCTTGTTTTACTCTTATTTCATATCCCCAAGTACCTCCAGTGTTAGTTAATAGTGAGTCTGCTTTGGACACATCTTTTTCTTTTTAAGTATAATTGATTTACAATATTATATTAATTTCAGGTGTACAACATGATGATTTGATGCTTTTATGGATTACGCTCCATTTAAAGTTATAAAATAATAGCTATATTTTCTGTGCTGTACAATATATCCTTGGAGCTTATTTATTTTATACACAGTAGTTTGTACCTCTTGATTTCGATACATTTTAAGCTGCCTATCAGACCATGAAAAGTCAATCTAAAGCTGTCTCCATACAAAACACTATTGGATCTTTAACTGCTGATAAGCATATGTTCATAAGTAGCTTTTACCAAAGCATTTTAATAATAAAGGCTTTATTTTACATTTGAGGAATTTTAACCACTCAAAGTTTCTTCACATACCTTATTTTCATTTATCGGCAGCTGGATAGGACTAGAATTATTATGTCCATTTTATTTGTTTAAAAAAGCCAGATAAATTAGATTCTTGCTCAGTGTCATAGAAGTCAGCCGTGCTTTTTACACTATACCACTGAGTTCATTCATACAGTAAAATGTGAATTAAAAAAAATCTTCGTTTGAATTTTTATTTTTAAGAGTTTCTGGGGAACAATGTATAAAACTTGGAAATTTTTAAAAGTCATAATAACTTTGTTATAATTACAGTGATGGAAACATCTTGATTTCAAATGAGGTAGATTTATATCTACTAATGATAAACGTCCTACATTTGATGGTTGAAAGAGCCGCACCTTGTATTTTGAAACTAGTCCTCTCTGGCTCTCTCTTTGGCCAAGTAATTGTTCAGCCCTTGTAATGTATGATTCAAGTTCCTTCTGTGAGTCTTCCACCTTCAGCCTGACATCCAGGTCTGGGGAAACATCAGTTGAATTCTTCAACACTGTTACTAATTTTACCATATTGATCTGTGATGACAAAAAAATTCTCAACTTAACACTTAGCCCAACTTCTTAGAAAACTCAGAAGTTAATAAATATTTTCTTTGAGTAGCAACTCATATTTTCCCACTAGACATAAGAACATCCTATTTATTATATTGATATTTTCCAACATGCTCTAAATAATAAAAGAAATAAAATATAAGGCAAAATTAATATTTTACAAAACATTTCCAAACTACAAGGCAATCCCTCCCTCTTCCCTGCCCTCTCACTGACCACTCAGTTTTAAAGACTAAATTCACTGAATAGGGAATATTAAAGAGAGACCTGGACTTTCTGTTTAGCTTCTTGAATCTTTGCCTGAAGCCCAGCTGTGATCACATGCTGAAGAGACTCCTGGCTTGAAACATTTTGCACATCCATTTGTAAAGTGTCTTCAGTTCTAGACACAAGCTCTTCATACATAGAGCCTTTGGCAATAAGATGCTATTAAAACAAATTAAAGTGAGATCACAATAAATATTCTGATTATGTTAAACATTAACCCTAACAATCTCATCAGGAAATCATAAAAAGTTAACTATTAATACAAAATGATGCAAATTTATAGTCTAAAAAATGTTATTTTAAACATTCATTTTGAAATTTTATATTAATATAATCAGATTCTGAGCAACAGTCTTTTATAGATTTTTTAAATATACTAAGCACTTCAATAAAATAAAGACTAGAAGAAATACAATGCCAATAAAGAGAAAATAAGTTGAGAGAATAGTAATAAACCTTAAAAAGAAATTGTAAGCCTAATCAGTCAGAAGGGAGTTCAATAAATGTTATTGGAGGAAGTGGCTATTGGAAAACATCTTTTTAGAACCATGCTTTATACAACATACCAAAAATAAATTTCAGATGAATTAGAAAATTATATATAAAATATGAATCTAGAAAAGAAGAAATTATCCATGAAAATGGATCTGCTCCCTGTGTGCGGAGGGCCTTTTTAGGCATAAGAGACAGAAATGACTAAATAAATACAAAAATTTCCTATGTGAAATAAAATAAACAACTTAAAAGTCAACAACTTGGTAAAAATATTTGCCACACAAATGAAAATGGGTCCTGATTCAGAGAGCTTATAAATTCAGTAAGAAAAATACTAAGATCAAAAGATAATTCAGAAAATACAAAAACAGATATAATTCACAGCAACAAATGGCTAATGAATACATGAAAGACAGTTCAATCTTACATGTAATCAAATAAGTACAAATGAAAATAATGAGTTACCACTTTTCAGTTATCAAATTAACAAAAAAAATTTTTAATTACAACTCAGAGGTGGCATGGGTATGATAAAATAGAAATTATATTGTGTGATATCAACTATGTAAATGTTGACCTTATTTATCTTAGAGCAGTGGAACTATGGTGATTTTTATTCTCCTCTTTATACTTTTATACATTATTTAAATGTTCTAAAGTTAGCACGTTCATTTGTAACTTCAAATTTTTCTATTTTGAATCATAAAAGTAACAAAAGCTCCTGTAAAAAACTCAAAGAATGGAGAGGTATACAGCACATAAAGAAAAAGTTCCTCTTCTTCCCCATCCCTCCCTTAACTGTCATTTAATCAATCATTCACACATTCATTTAAAAAATATTTACTTTATATCTACTAGGTACCAGGAAATGTACTAAGAGCTGGGCATAATGCAGGATCAAGATACAGAGTTAGTTATTTGTATATGCTTATAGATATTTTTCTATAGATATAAATGCATAAAGTTTAAAAAAGCAACTGTTTTTAAAAATACTAAAAGGATTACATCACCCATACTGTTCAGCAACTTGCGTTTCTTACTTTACAATATATCTTGATCCAAAAAAGATCTACTTAATTTCTTCTTAATGGAAGTATATTCCAGCTTGTTTGTGTTTTCACTGTTTATAACAGGGATCATTGTTATAGCTTTGAAATATTTTTTATTTTTATTTTTTTTTATTTTTTTTTCTTTTTTTTTTTGTGGTATGCGGGCCTCTTACTGTTGTGGCCTCTCCCGTTGCGGAGCACAGGCTCCGGACGCGCAGGCTCAGCAGCCATGGCTCACGGGCCCAGCCGCTCCGCGGCATATGGGATCCTCCCAGACCGGGGCACGAACCCGTATCCCCTGCATCGGCAGGCGGACTCTTAACCACTGCGCCACCAGGGAGGCCCTGAAATATTTTTTAAATATTGAATTTCTCATTTCTTACTCATTTATTTCACTAAAATAAATCCCAGACACAGCAAATAAATAAATACAAAAATAAAATTAGAAAAGCCTGGCAGATGGCACAGGTAAGTTTATATAATATTTTCAAAGCGATAAAAAGTATTACTCTTATAAACAATGAAAACACAAAATTCTACATATACACCTTTCAGAAACGTAGATTTAAAAGAATTACACAAATGTTCCTTTATCCCAAGAACTTTCCATCTGGTTGTAACTTATGACATGCTCTATAAATTTTATAGTTGAGCTGGAACTCAGTAAAACCTCAACTGTAACTTCTTTCCAGGGAGAACTGAGCGATATTAAAATACACTGTTGCCTCATTGCTTTTCAATGAGTCCACTGCCTGAGAATAAAGACAGAACAGAGTTTTAACAACATTCATCCCCTCCCTGCATCAGGTAAGGAAGGGCAAGCTTAATACGGGGTTGATCTTTCAAAGCATACGTTGTACAATCTCTTACATTCGCACTGCACTGAGCTATAGGAGACTGAACTCACTTACTCATCTCATTGCCCTCTGATACAAGAGAATATTTTTTTTTTTTTTTTTTTTTTTTGCGGTATGCGGGCCTCTCACTGCTGTGGCCTCCCCCGTTGCGGAGCACAGGCTCCGGACGCGCAGGCTCCGGACGCACAGGCTCAGCGGCCATGGCTCACGGGCCCAGCCGCTCCGCGGCATATGGGATCCTCCCAGACCGGGGCACGAACCCGTATCCCCTGCATCGGCAGGCGGACTCTCAACCACTTGCGCCACCAGGGAGGCCCGAGAATATTTTAATCTCCATCCTGTAGCTGGGAGAATTAGTGCAAGAATTTAAAATCCTAAGCTATTATTAGTCTTCAAATCTATCCTCTCTCTTCAAGCAAAATCACAGCAAATGATCCAGGGTTGAGATTCCATGCCATTTTTTAAAAACCCCAACAAAGAAAATTCTAACAGTAGTCTTATTACTGTTTCCTTTAAAACTTTTTATCTTAATACATAAGCCTACAACCATAAAAGCTGTCTTTTAAATACTTTTTCCACTCATACCTGCAAAGATTCTTCCACTGAGGTATCTACATCACCTTGCTGTTTCAGAAGATCCAAAACAGATGTGGTTTCCGCCTCCCAGATTTCCATGTGTCCAATCAGTTTTTCAACCTCTTCAGCCACTTTCAGTGTCCCTGTAAATTCTTCATTTTCTTTTTCATGTTCTTCCCCAGCCTACAATATTCAAAATTATCACTATGAAAATGGTACCATTTACATTATAATTTTCAATTTAAAAAAGTTATATCCCTATAGCAAATTAATTGAACAATGAAAATCTCAAAAACAATGGCTGTTTTTTAAACTCAATGTTTTAATATTATTTTTATAAAGTTTAGTTAAAATGCATACTAAACTATCATGCCAAAACAAATAAAAAAATAAAAACAAATGCTAAGTCAACATATTTTAATGATTTAAGATCTACTTTTTGGACAATGATAACAGTACTTAACGATAGCATATATAGCTTTATTATTTTTTTATTAATTTTTATCGGAGTATAGTTGCTTTACAATGTTGTGTTAGTTTCTGCTGTACAGCAAAATGAATCAGTTATACATATGCATATATCCCCTCTTTTTTGGATTTCCTTCCCATTTAGGTCACCACAGTGCATTAAGTGTAGAGTTCCTTGTGCTATACAGTATGTTCTCATTAGTTATCTAAGCATATATCACTTTAAAAATTAAAAGATTTGTTCACAAAAATTTTCTTAAGGATGATATCATCCCTATCAGTTACTATTATCTCCATTTTACAGATAAGATTAGAGCTTAGAAAATTAGGGTATTGACTCTATAAACACATTTCTAAAACTTGTATACAATTTAATTAAATACAGCTATTAGCAATAGTAGTTGTGAAACATCATAATCAAATTTCAACAAAATTAAGGCTTTTCCCATTAATAATCTCTCAATATGCTACAGGTTGATATGCTACAGCTTTACATGACAGACACATTCTTAAAGTTGTTTTTAATCAGATCATATTTTAAATGTTTGAGAAAAATATTCTATATTCTTCTATCCTAAAAGCATATTGCACAAATTCAGATTTTTCAAGATCTTCTATGATTATGTCTTTTCATGGTAGGAAAACATGGGCACTCCATCATGGCAACTGGCCAAAGCCAGTTAAAAATTACTTTCTTAGAACTATATAAGTTACTATTCTGAAGGAGGCACACTTCCAAAATCATAGGTGTTACACCTTACATGTGTATGATTTTTTTGTTGTCGTTTCTTTTCCATATTCTTATCTATAATCTAAAGTCATCCTCTGAATTACCCAACAAAGCAAGAAATAAAGATTTTATTTCCCTCCATTTTACAGAAAGGAAGCAAGACACAGGCCAGGGGCTAGCCTAAAGCTGGACAATTTCTGAATACTAGTCAGAAGCAATCTGAAAAAAATATCAACTCCATTTCCACAGCTCAGAAGTCATGACTGCTTCTGCATGTCTGCAAACTCCCCAGTGAGTGAGACACCCAGGGCTTTAACACTGAAGACCACTGCGTGAGGGAACCACTTAGGTATTTTATTGGAAAATGACCATACTTTAAATGTTATCTAATGATCCCATTTACCACAGTTTCAACAATATGGTTTTTTCAAAAGAAAAACAGCAAAGTTGGGCCTCCCTGGTGGTGCAGTGGTTAAGAGTCCGCCTGCCGATGCAGGGGATACGGGTTCGTGCCCCGGTCTGGGAGGATCCCATATGCCGCGGAGCGGCTGGGCCCGTGAGCCATGGCCGCTGGGCCTGCGCATCCGGAGCCTGTGCTCCGCAACGGGAGAGGCCACAACAGTGAGAGGCCCGCATACCGCAAAAAGAAAAAAAAAAAAAAAAAAAGAAAAACAGCAAAGTTAAATTATTTCTATTTACAAATGAAATACATAAAGTATGACTATTTACCATAATATTCTGACTGTGATTTTCAGGAAGTTCTATTGACATATCTGTTGAAAAATCAGCAGTTAGGTTCTCTTCTTTAGATAGTTGAATATTTCCAGAATTGTCAAGAAAGGGCTCATCTTGCTTTTTTATAAGGGGCAGGTTCATTTCCTATAAAAAATTAATGTCATGAAATATAATGTTTATATTTTTATGCTAAGATATATGATTAAAAACAATAAATGCACATAATATATTCAATATATTTTTCGGATTTATCAGTTAGTAACAACATTATAAAATTTCCCATACAACACCTCGGTCTCAAATTGTTACGAATAAGAAATAGAATAATTTAATAATTCAAGTTCAAAAAATTATTTATTAAAGGTATGCTTCTATGAAGCACTATACTAAATATAAAGATAAATAAAGCTTAGTGTATGTTCTCAAGGACCTTGAAATCTAGTAGGCAAAAATGCTTAATGTTATTCTTTAATGGTAAATGAATTTCAACTAGAAATCCATATGCTGTATATCCACACAAAAACCTGTACATGAATGGTTATATCAGCATTATTCATAATAGTCAAAAAAGTGGAAAGAAGCCAAATGTTCATCAACTGATCAATGAATAAATAAAATGTGGCATATCCATACAATGGATTATTATTTGCCAATAAAAAGGAATGAAGTACTGATACGTTACAAAATGAATGAACTTTGAAAACATTACACTAAGTGAAAAAAGCCAGAAACAAAAGACTACGTATTATATGACTCCATTTATGTGAAATATCCAGAATAGGGAAATCTTTAGAACTGGGGACATTGGGAGAAAATGAAGAGTGATTGGTAATTGGTACAAGTTTCTTTATGAGGTGATGAAAATGTTCTAAAATTGATCATGGTGATGGTTGCACAACTCTATTTCAACTGAAAACCACTGAGTTATGCAGGTTAAATGAGTGAATTGTACGTATGGAAATTATACCTCAATGAAGCTGTTACCAAAAAAAAACTTACAAGCTGAGTTTTTGTAATAAACTTTCTCCATCTTTTATTCAGCCTCCTCAGTTCTTTAGAAATAGACGATCCAACTTCATCATTGCTGACTTGAATTAAGAAATGTCCCACTTCATTTAAAGTAGTATGTTCTAGATTCCACTGGGACAGTGTCTCAAAGGGAACCTACAAAACATATAAGCAATGTAATATTTTAATGACATACTATTTGTCTTTTCATTATTTATAATAGATCTTCACCAAGGTTGACTGTAAAGCAAAAGTGAGTGTGAGGGGGCTTCCCTGGTGGCACAGTGGTTAAGAACCTGCCTTCCAGATGGGTCCCTGCCAGGGGACATGGGTTCGAGTCCTGATCCGGGAAGATCCCACATGCTGAGAAGCAACTAAGCCCGTGCGCCACAACTACTGAGCCCGCGCATCACAACTACTGAAGCCTGCACGCCTAGAGCCCGTGCTCTGCAATGAGAAGCCACCGCAGTGAGAAGCCGGTACACCACAACGAAGAGTAGCCCCTGCTTGCCGCAACTAGAGAAAGCCCACGTGCAGCAACGAAGACCCTATGCAGCTAAAAATAAAATAAAATAAATAAGTTTAAAAAAAAAGTGAGAGGGAGGTTTTTGCAGAGACTTTTGACTCTCCCTGTTGGTTGAGCGCTTCATCCCTGATCACTAACTGGCAGGCGCTGGCTACCTGTTATCACTCTTGGTCCCGGACTTTCAGGAAGCATCTGATCTTCTATCTTTCTAAGTGGCTGATGAGCTTATAGCAAAGGTTCTCAAACTTTTTCAGTTCATGGCCCCCTTAATGTCTCAGTAATTTTTTCATGGGTTCCCTAGGCTAGAAGAATTATCTAACATTTCTCATTGTTAAGTAGTCAGGTCCAAACAACTTAGTAGTAATTTGTGTGGTGTCCAGCAGACAGATGTTGCTTTGTCTCCTTCAAATTTTAAATTACTTTGAGAGTTCTTTTTGGCAACTCAGGTCACCTCAGCACAGAGTTTGGAAATTCTAAGGCTTAAAGTGCTATTTCCTCAGAGACATGTGAATTTCAATAAAAGAACTTTAAAGACAGAAGAGCTATTGAAAGCCAAAGATGTGAAATTCTGGTATCAACAGAGGTGACAGGAAGAAATAATGATTCACTCAAATATTCTTCTTGTACTCATATACTTATCAGAAACTTTACTTTCATATGAATGGCCTGTTTTCTGTTAAGTAACTTTAGCTTCTATTTGGGAAATGTTTAATCTGAGAGGCTGTCTACATTTATTTACAACAGAGGAAAACAAATGAAAGAAAGAAAAACTACCTCAGAGAATAATCATAAAACAGGTTATTACATAAATAGCAAATAAAAACAATAGTGAATTACTCCAAAATTTCTTCTATACTTCTCCACATAAGTAAGCTATTATGTTTTTCCTCCTCCAGAAAGTCAGAAAGGTTTTAGAACTGAAAGGTATGCACCCAAATGGAAAAACAAAAACTTTCTAAAACATTCATTTATTTTAAATGTATCTATAAGCTATCTACTACTCCACATCTTTTATTTCCCTTCCAAGGAACTTAGCAATATATCTTCCAAAAGCCATACTGTGTATGTAAATTATACCCCAATAAAGCTGTGTGTGTGTGTGTGTGTGTGTGTGTGCGTGCGCACGTATGTGTAAAACCTACAACAAAGAGAAAAATTCCTTTTAGCAATTATATGAGAAAGAAACTAAACCCTTTCCAAAACTTTGGAGGATTTTTCCGACAGTCATGCTTACTTGTTCCTGGCCTCTCATTTCTTGATTGAAAACGAGAGTCTCCAAACAAAATGAAAAAAAGTAAAATTGAGCAGGTGCCATTAGACTGAAAATACCTCTTTCATCTGTTCCTTCTTTGTTTCCTCAAAACAAGCCTTTAGTAAACGAAGCTTTTCCACATAAATTGTCCAACATGCCAGAACTTTTTGTAGAGTGGACTTCACATTACATATATTTTTTCTATACATGCAAAAATGATATTCCACCATTGTATATTGTTTACTAATATTTGGATATTCTCCAGCTATAAGGTTAACAAAACAAGAAAGTAATTTTAGAAAACAGTTTTTCATTAATAGAATAATACTGCTAAGAAAAATACTTGCATACTAATTGACAGCGGTGAAATAAATATGTACACTAACAATATTAAAAGTGGATGCAAGAATTTTCTAAAGAAAACACATATGTAAAACCAATTTCTAAAACATTAAGGTACATAAAGAAAGCAAAACAAATGAAATGCTATTTTTAAGTGATGGTCATTCCATCAAAAAGTAATTGTATAGCTTTACCCAAATTCTTATGAATTTCTTCACATTTTTGAAAAGAGGTTTCAAGTTGAGCTAAGAACTCTTTTTCTTCAATAAATTTCTGGGGAAAAAAATGAAAATAAAACATATTGACAGTTTTTATTTTTAAAAGTGTGTCAAGAAATCCAGATAGAGACATATACACATTGATGAAGCACTTAGGCACCAAAATTTCTTTACAGTTTTAATACTACATATTTGGGTAGGAAAAGAAGAAGAGTAAGTAGTTCATGAAGAGAGATAGTTAAGGTCTAAGAGACATAAGCAATATATAGGTATGAGACCTGACAGTTTATCTTAATGCAGTGACATAGTTCTAAAATGGTTTTCCTCTCATGAGAAAAGGCAAGTATTTATTTCAATTTCAACAACTCCTACCACACATATTTATTAATATTGCATAATTTATATCAGTTTCTCTTATCTCATATGCCTTTATTAATATTGAATAATTTTTATTAGGTATGTTGAGTATGTTATAAATAGATACAATCCATCACACAAAAACTCTTGAGAAATACTATTAACCAAGTTATTATGTGCCTTAAGCTAGTAAAATCTATGGAAAAATAGACAGTTAATTAAAAACTCATTGTACACTTATGTGCCAATGGTATGATTATTTAAATGGAAAAATGAAAAATCAAGGTAGGAAAAAGAAATTAAAATATTCAAAATCTGGTCTAATATAGAATGATGATTCCTGTTTAGGAATGTACAGTATTTAAATAATAAATTGTAAATAAATCTTTCTTCACCATGTTTTTCCAATTTTTACACTGAGGTTTACAATCTTGGGTTTTTCTTTTTGGCCCTCATTCCAAAAACAGAGAAACAGGGAATTCCCTGGTGGTCCAGTGGTTAGGACTCAGTGCTTTCACTGCTGTGGCTCCAGGTTCAATCCCTGGTCGAGGAACTAAGATCCTGTAAGCCACACAGTGCGGCCAAAAAAAAAAAAAAAAAAAAAAAGAAAGAGTAACAGAAAGAAGGATAATAAGGCCTAACTGTAGAAATGACATGGCCAGTCTGCTTTAGTGTTAATTTAACAAATAAACACACACATTTAAATCATTTGCAACATTTTTTCCCTATAAATTGCAAGAGCTAAACCCCCTCCCCCAGAAAGACTCAAGACAAAACACACTGCTTTTCCCACTCTTAAAACTTGAAAGGCTAAAATTAAAATGTTCAAGGAAAAATTTAATTTTGACTAAAACCATAAATCTGAGTGGGGAAAAATATTAAACAAGATGTCCAGTAAGTGAAAGTAGGAATTTTTTTAAAGGAAATAACATTGAACATTGAAACTTTCTCTATTAAGTAACTTAGTCCAGTTAACTCAATCTCCTCTGTTGTGCTAAATAATGTTTTCTCTTTCTTACTCTTCCCAGTGTCTGTTATTTGACTACCGGTAATTCTTTTCTCTAGGCAATGTTTAAGCTAATGAAAGCTACCAAGAAAACTCATCTCAAAACCTGAAAAGGTAAGGGAAATTGTGCTAAGGAAAAATGCAAACCCAGCACCATGGAGAACAGTTGTCTGAGACATGAAATAAAGCAGCTTACATGCCAGTCTTCCAGCAATAATTCCACAGATTCTTTGCTCCCGTATTTGATGTTCCAAACAACCAATTTTGATTTCACTTCATCTAGCAAACCAAGAACTGAGCACTTATAGTAATGAAATTCTAGAAGTGCAATGAATTTTTCCCCCGAAATGTTGTTGATTCTGGAAGATAGTGCAGGTTTTAGAATTTAATTTAATATTGTTGGCCAAATGTGAGAAATCTGTTTGGCATTTTTAAAAATATTGGGGCTTTAACTTTTTCTTTTAAACACATGGAACTCAAATGAATCCTCATATTTTTTTTTAAACAAAGTAAAACAAACATTGTGACTAGATATAAAACAGCTATTTCTAAGATAAAAATATCTAACAGAACATTTTCTGAAGAAACTATTCCCCTATTGAGAAATTCTATAATAAAATGTTAATCTCTAAAATATTTTACTAAATTTGAAAACTTCCATATAACTTAATGCAACTGTAATTTCAACATTTACACATTAACAGCTTTCATTATTAAGGCTAATACCCTCTTAATATCATTCTAATAAGCTGCTTATGAATAATGAGAAAAGAGAAGATGATGTGGACAACCACAAATTAAATAATCTTCATATCTGTAGTTTTTCTGAGTTTATAAAGTGCTTTCATACACCTCCTCGCATTTCACCTAGTATCCCTGTGAGACATGAACAGAGTGATTACCATTACTCTGTATTTACAAATGAGGAAACATACAGAAAGACATAGTTACTTGGCCACAGCCAAGATAAAGAGCTCAGTTTCTGACTATACGTCCAGAACTTTTTCCACCACCATATCCTACCAGGCAATAAAAGAGGAAGTATGTTAGCATGATATAATATTACTATTACATAAAACATGAAGGAACTATTATCAAGACTTAAAGACCTATTGTCAGAAATTATCCAAAAATTTGTATTTTCTGGTCCCTATAGCACCATGTTAGTGCTCAAACACAAAGGTGTCAGCAGCTGTGAAAGGGTAGTGATACAAACCGTCTTTTCATTTCCTCCAATTTGTTAGGTGGTACCAATGGCAAATGTTTTTCATCTCTATTTTCAAATGTCAGGAGAGTATTCAAATGACAGTCAAATTTATCCATCAGACTCTGAAAAGAAATGTAGCATGATATAACCAGATTTATTGGGCCTCCCTGGTGGCGCAGTGGTTAAGAGTCCGCCTGCCGATGCAGGGGATACGGGTTCGTGCCCCGGTCTGGGAGGATCCCATATGCCGCGGAGCGGCTGGGCCCGTGAGCCATGGCCGCTGGGCCTGCGCATCCGGAGCCTGTGCTCCGCAACGGGAGAGGCCACAACAGTGAGAGGCCCGCATACCGCAAAAAAAAAGAAAAAAATAAATAAATAAATAACCAGATTTATTGCCAAACACTGTAACTGAAGGCTTGTTAATCTCATTTGCTCTGTGCATGCATTGCATCTTTTTTCAAAACAAAAATCAAAAAGCCCTTTCATTTTTAACTAAAATGTTGTAAATAAATATTTTCATCATAAATGTTTTAAATTGGACCATTTTACAGAGAGACAGACTGCAGTTTCTTTGGTAACAGCTTTATCAAAATCTTTTGTTTTCAGATGTATTTTCCATTCCTTTGTGGGCTCAAATGCTATAAATCTCACCTATCAAATTCTTTCATATCATTTTAGTGAGAACCCAATCTTCTATTTTTTAAAACAATCTCCCCTCTCCTTTTCTGCCAGACTTTACAGAGTCCAGACCTTACTGGACTCTTCTTATTGTTTCCACTAGAAGAATGCTCATCAAGAAACTGAAGGTATGTTTTGGGACCCAAAAATCTCCAGGGGAATCACCTAAACCATCCTCAAATACCCACTATACTTCCTTCCCTCCTTTCTAGGAACATCTTCCTCAAGAACAGTTCCTAACAAAGCACAGATTTTTCCATGTTTCTTTTTTCTTTTCCAACCTGGAATAAAGTCATTTTCTCTTGCATTAGAGCCATGGCTTCATAGTAATCCTGGGAGGCTGGCAAATCTTCATCTATAAGCTCCTCCACCCCCTGGAGCCAAGTTTCTATTTGATAGAGGGGTGAGGGCAAGTCATGATTCAACTCTGTTTTCCACACATTAATCTGAAAAAAAAAAGGAAAGATGTTCTTCAGTAGACACTTCTATGGTTTATTTCTTCACATACGGCATGCTTAAATCTTCAAAGAATTCTTTTAAAACCACTCTTTAAAAATAGTATTTTAATTCTCTGATCTGTTTGTTAGACAAGGAAATCTTGATCGATAGGTAAATTTCTTAGTTCTAAGTATCAGTTGGCTAGTTGCTGATCGAGAACATAATTTGTTCAAAAGTAGAAAAGAGCACAAGAATAAAAACAAATGTTTTGATAAATCCATAATCAGTCATGAGAGGGAAATCAGAAATAGTTAAAGCACCCCTCGAAGCAGGGGTAGACTACTGCACTAAATGACCATCACTTGAAATGTTGTATGCCCTTGTGTTCTCTGACATTACAACTACACATCACAAGCAGATTTATAGATTACTTTCCTCAGGAGCCCTAATCATATATTTACATTAGATATCTCTACCATATCTCCTGAATATCTGTGCTTCATCAAAGCCCCCGCCCCTCAATCCAGCCAACCTCCTCCTTCCTCAGCCTTCCCACCACTCCCTAAATATATGAGTCACATAAATACCAGCTACTTATTGCCCCAAACCCTGATTACTCTCCCAGGTCTTCGCCCTTGCTGCCCCTTCTACCTGGATTTCCCCCCTGCTAAACACCATCAAAACTCACTCACATAGTCCCATACAGGAGAAACACACCAAGACACACAGTAATCAAAATGGCAAATATTAAAGACAAAGAAAAATTTTGGAAGTAGCAAGGGAAAAACAACAAATAACATACAAGGGAACTCCCATAAGGTTAACAGCTGATTTCTCAGCAGAAACTCTACAAGCCAGAAGGGAGTGGCATCATATACTTAAAGTGATGAAAGGGAAGAAACTACAACCAAGATTACTCTACCCAGCAAGGATCTCATTCAGATTTGAGGGAGAAATCAAAAGCTTCACAGACAAGCAAAAGCGAAGAGAATTCAGCACCACCAAACCAGCTCTACAGCAAATGCTAAAGGAACTTCTCTAAATGGGAAAAACGAGACAAGAAAAGGACCTACAAAAATCAAGCCAGAACAATTTAAAAAATGGTAATAGGAACATACATATCGATAATTACCTTAAACGTGAATGGATTAAATGCTCCCACCAAAAGACACAGGCTTGCTGAATGAATACCAAAAAAAGACCCATATATATGCTGTCTACAAGAGACCCATTTCAGACCTAGGGACAGATACAGACTGAAAGTGAGGGGATGGAAAAAGATATTCCATGCAAATGGAAATCAAAAGAAAGCTGGAGTAGCAATACTTATATCAGATAAAATAGACTTTAAAATAAAGAATGTCACAAGAGACAAGGAAGGACACTACATAATGATCAAGGGATCAATCCAAGAAGAAGATATAACAATTATAAATATATATGCACCCAACATAGGAGCACCTCAATACATAAGGCAACTGCCAACAGCTATAAAAGAGGAAATCGACAGTAACACAATAATAGTGGGGGACGTTAACACCTCACTTACACCAATGGACAGATCACCCAAAATGAAAATAAATAAGGAAACAGAAGGTTTAAATGACACAATAGGCCAGATAGATATAATTGATATTTATAGGACATTCCATCCAGAAACAGCAGATTACACTTTCTTCTCAAGTGCGCACGGAACATTCTCCAGGATAGATCACATCTTGGGTCACAAATCAAGCCTCAGTAAATTTAAGAAAATTGAAATCATATCAAGCACATTTTCTGACCACAATGCTATGAGATTAGAAATTAATTACAGGGAAAAAAACGTAAAAAACACAAACACATGGAGGCTAAACAATATGTTACTAAATAACGAAGAGATCACTGAAGAAATGAAAGAGGAAATCAAAAAATACATAGAGACAAATGACAACAAAAACAGGACAATCCAGGGCTTCCCCGGTGGCGTAGTGGTTGAGAGTCCCCCTGCCGATGCAGGGGACACGGGTTCGTGTCCAGGTCCAGGAAGATGCCACATACCATGGAGCGGCTGGGCCCGTGAGCCATGGCCGCTGAGCCTGCGCGCCTGGAGCCTGTGCTCCGCAATGGGAGAGGCCACAAAAGTGAGAGGCCCACGTACTGCAAAGAAACAAAACAAAACAAAACAAAAAAAACAAAACAGGACGATCCAAAACCTATGGGAAGCAGCAAAAGCAGTTCTAAGAGGGAAGTTTATAGCTATACAAGCCTACTTCAAGAAACAAGAAAATCTCAAATACACAATCTAACCTTACACCTAAAGGAATTACAGAAAGAACAAACAAAACCCAAAGTTAGCAGAAGGAAAGAAATCATAAAGATCAGAGCAGAAATAAATGAAATAGAAACAAAGAAAACAATAGCAAAGATCAATAAAACTAAAAGCTGGTTCTTTGAGAAGATAAACAAAATTGATAAACCATTAGCCAGACTTATCAAGAAAAAAAGGGAGAAGACTCAAATCAACAGAATTAGAAATGAAAAAGGAGAAGTATCAACTGACACTGCAGAAATACAAAGGATCATGGGATTACTACAAGCAACTCTATGCCAATAAAATGGACAACCTAGAAGAAATGGAAAAATTCTTAGAAACGTATAACTTTCCAAGACTGAACGAGGAAGAAATAGAAAATATGAACGGACCAATCATAAGTAATGAAATTGAAACTGTGATTAAAAATCTTCCAACAAACAAAAGTCCAGGACCAGATGGCTTCACAGGTGAATTCTATCAAACATTTAGAGAAGAGCTAACACCCATTCTTCTCAAACTCTTCCAGAAAATTGCAGAGGAAGGAACACTCCCAAACTCATTCTATGAGGCCACCATCACCCTGATACCAAAACCAGACAAAGATACTACAAAAAAAGAAAATTACAGACCAATATCACTGATGACTACAGATGCAAAAATCCTCAACAAAAAACTAGCAAACAGAATCCAACAACACGTAAAAAGGATCATAAACCATTAACCAGTGGGATTTATACCAGGGATGCAAGGATTCTTCAATGTATGCAAATTATGCAAATCAATCAATGTGATAAACCATATTAACAAATTGAAGAATAAAAACCATATGATGATCTCAATAAATGCAGAGAAAGCTTTTTTTTTTTTTTTTGTGGTATGCGGGCCTCTCACTGTTGTGGCCTCTCCCGTTGTGGAGCACAGGCTCCGGACACGCAGGCTCAGCGGCCATGGCTCACGGGCCCAGCCGCTCCGTGGCATGTGGGATCTTCCTGGACCGGGGCACGAACCCACATCCCCTGCATTGGCAGGTGGACTCTCAACTACCGCGTGACCAGGGAAGCCCCAGAAAAAGCTTTTGACAAAATTCAACACCCATTTATGATAAAAACTCTCCAGAAAGTGGGCATAGAGGGAACCTACCGCAACATAATAAAGGCCATATTCGACAAACCCATAGCAAACATCATTTTCAATGGTGAAAAACTGAAAGCATTTCCTCTAAGATCAGGAACAAGACAAGGATGTCCACTCTCACCACTATTATTCAACATAGTATTGGAAGTCGTAGCCACGGCAATCAGAGAAGAAAAAGAAATAAAAGGAATCCAAATTGGAAAAGAAGTAAAACTGTCAGTGTTTGCAGATGACATGATACTATACATACAGAATCCTAAAGATGCCACCAGAAAACTACTAGAGCTAATCAATGAATTTGGTAAAGTAGCAGGATACAAAATTAGTGCACAGAAATCTCTTGCATTCCTATATACTAATGATGAAAAATCTGAAAGAGAAATTAAGGAAACATGCCCATTTACCATTGCAACAAAAAGAATAAAATACCTAGCAATAAACCTACCTAGGGAGACAAAAGACCTGTATGTAGAAAACTATAAGGCACTGATGAAAGAAATTAAAGATGATACCAAAAGATAGAGAGATATACCATGTTCTTGGAAGAATCAATATTGTGAAAATGATTATACTACCCAAAGCAATCTACAGATTCAATGCAATCCCTATCAAATTACCAATGGCATTTTTTACAGAACTAGAACAAAAAATCTTAAAATTTGTATGGAGACACAAAAGACCCCAAATAACCAAAGCAGTCTTAAGGGAAAAAAGCAGAGGTGGAGGAATCAGACTCCCTAACTTCAGACTATACTGCAAAGCTACAGTAATCAAGACAATATGGTACTGGCACAAAAACAGAAATATAGATCAATGGAACAAGATAGAAAGCTCAGAGATAAACCCACGCACCTACGGTCAACTAATAATCTATGACACAGGAGGCAAGGATATACAATGGAGAAAAGACAGTCTCTTCAATAAGTGGTACTGGGAAAACTGGACAGCTACATGTAAAAGAATGAAATTAGAACACTCCTTGACACCATACACAAAAATAAACTCAAAATGGATTAGAGACCTAAATGTAAGACTGGACACTATAAAACTCTTAGAGGAAAACATAGGAAGAACACTCTTTGACATAAATTACAGCAAGATCTTCTTTGATCTACCTCCTAGAGTAATGGAAATAAAAACAAAAATAAACAAATGGCGGGCTTCCCTGGTGGTGCAGTGGTTGAGAGTCCGCCTGCCAATTTAGGGCACACGGGTTCGTGCCCCAGTCCGGGAAGATCCCACATGCCGCAGAGTGGCTGGGCCCATGAGCCATGGCCGCTGAGCCTGTGCATCCGGAGCCTGTGCTCCGCAACGGGAGAGGCCACAACAGTGAGAGGCCCATGTACAGCAAAAAAAATAAAATAAAATAAATAAATGGGACCTAATGAAACTTAAAAGCTTTTGCACAGCAAAGGAAACCATAAACAAGATGAAAAGACAACTCTCAGAATGGGAGAAGATATCTGCAAACGAATCAACGGACAAAGGATTAATCTCCAAAATATATAAACAGCTCATGCAGCTCAATATTAAAAATACAAACAACCCAATCCAAAAATGCGCAGAAGACCTAAACAGACATTTCTCCAAAGAAGACATACAGATGGCCAAGAAGCACATGCAAAGCTGCTCAACATCACTAATTATTAGAGAAATGTAAATCAAAACTACAGTGAGGTATCACCTCACACCAGTTAGAATGGGCATTATCAGAAAATCTACAAAACAACAAATGCTGGAGAGGGTGTGGAGAAAAGGGAACCCTCTTGCACTGTTGGTGGGAATGTAAATTGATACAGCCACTATGGAGAACAGTATGGACGTTCCTTAAAAAACTAAAAATAGAATTACCAGATGACCCAGCAATCCCATTACTGGGCATATACCATAATTTAAAAAGACACATGCACCCCAATGTTCATTGCAGCACTATCTACAATAGCCAGGTCATGGAAGCAACCTAAATGCCCATCGACAGATGAATCGATAAAGAAGATGTGGTACATATATACAATGGAATATTACTCAGCCGTAAAAAGGAACAAAATTGGGTCATTTGTAGAGATGTGGATGGACCTAGAGACTGTCACACAGAGTGAAGTAAGTCAGAAGGAGAAAAACAAATATCATATATTAACACATATATGTGGAACCTAGAAAAATGGTACAGATGAACCGGTGTGCAGGGCAGAAATTGAGACACAGATGTAGAGAACAAACGTATGGACACCAAGGGGGGAACACAGCAGGGGGAGGGGGGCGGTGGTGTGATGAATTGGGAGATTGGGATTGACATGTATACACTGATGTGTATACAATGGATGACTAAGAAGAACCTGCTGTATAAAAAAATAAATTCAAAAATTCAAAAAAAAAAAAACCTCACACACTCATTCATTCACTCATTGAGCAAACATTTATGAATTGTGCTAAGAGTTGGGTATAAAGACACAGAAGGCTTCTGGAGTAGAGGAAGGACATGTGGTGGGGGGAGTGGTCACACACCACAGAGGGCTGTGCAGCGGTTAGATGCCAGTTAGGTGTACATAAGGGGCAACATGGAGGCACCTTATTTAAATATATGTGTTCAAAACTGAAAGTAAGGAGCAGAATAAAATACAATATCAATTCACACAACCTAAAAATACACGGACACAGAAATACAATACTGCATTTTGCAAGAACACATAAAACAAAAAGATACACATTAAGCACATCACAATGGCAGCCTAAGGAGAAAGAGGGATGGAAGGAGGGTATGGGGATAAAAGGAAGTAAACATAGAATTTAATAAAGGAATAAAAATAGGGGTAGGGCCTTGCCCAGATCCATGTGTCATGAAGGCAAGAGTAAGTTTACCACAACCCTCCACATCTAAGGGTCAACCAGATAAATAACAGCCACAGCTCCTGCCTGAACCACCTAGCAGGGGAAGCAGACAAGGACACGGTTACAGTAAAGTGTGGTCAGCAATATAAGAGAGCCAGTGGGGAGGACCCCACCCTGATGATGAAAGTACGAGTTTTAAGTCTGTATTCTCTCTTACCATTCTAGTTCTACTAGAGGAGTTGTCACTATTCTTAGAGTTAAATCACTTTTAGAGGAAAGAATAGGCAAAATTAGGTTATTTTTTAAGTGTAGGGTTCTTTGATTCATTATTAATTCATTGAAAAACATTTATTGGGTGCCCACTATATGCAGAGCAAAGTATCAAAAAAAAAAAAAAAAAAACCCATTAAACCAACAACCCAAGTACAAAGATGCTAAATGAGGACAAAGCTAGCCTCCTTCAAGGCAGTCAAACGGGACTATTCATAAACCAGAAACGTTAAGTGTTACAGTTTTTGCATTTTGTTTTGCTTTTTTTAGCATTACTGAGGCATAACTGACAAATAAAATTGTAAGATATTTAAAGTGTACATCATGGTGATTTGATATACATTTACTTCATAAAAGGAGTCTCACCATCTAGTTAATGAACACATCCATCATTTCACATATTTATCTTTTTGGGGGGGCAAGTACATTTAAGTTTTTACTCTCTAGAAAATTTCAATGATATAATACGGTGTTATCACTATAGTCATCATGTTTTACATGATATCCTCAGACCTTATTCATCTTAGAGCTGAAAGTTTGCTCCCGTTAACCAACTTCCTCCTATTTTCCACACCCTCAGTCCCGAACAACCGCTTTTCTACTCTGTTTCTACGAGTTTAACTTTTTTAAGATTCCACAAATAAGTGACACCATGTAGTATTTTGTTTTGCTTTAATTGCCTTGCAAGTTTATTTTCTCAAAAGGCGTAAGACAAAAGACAGCTCTACAATCCTAAATCATTAACTACACACCATTAAGCCTCCAGTCGGAAAAGAATGAAAAAATGTTTTCACTATTATGAATTTTAATATGAACAAGTTAGCATGTGCTTTTATTATATATATCTGAATTATCTGTGAGTTTCCCAAAAAATAAACAAACAAACAAAAAACCCAGAAAACTGGCAAACGACTGAGCAAAAGAGAAGCTAAGAATGATACCTCTAACTCAGTTGTTATTCTTCTCACAACTGAAAGAAAGCTGTATATGTTTTGCATGAAACCAAATGTGGGCTTTCTGACTGCGGGATGTACTCCCTGCAGCAGTAGGAAGAGGAAAGATAGAAGGCGGTGTTTATCTTTCATTCCTCTCTTTCCACTCTTTTTTTTTTTTGTGGTACGCGGGCCTCTCACCGCTGTGGCCTCTCCCATTGCGGAGCGCAGGCTCCGGACGCGCAGGCTCAGCGGCCATGGCTCACGGGCCCAGCCGCTCCGCGGCATGCGGGATCCTCCCGGACCAGGGCACGAACCCGCGTCCCCTGCATCGGCAGGCGGACTCTCAACCACTGCGCCACCAGGGAAGCCCTCTTCCCACTCTTAATGTAGAAAACTAGTTCTACACTTTCTTTCTCAGTGTTGGAAATTACCTTTGAATTTGGATGAAAATTTATATAAGATCTTGTCAGGTCAAAATAACGTAATGTAGCTATTTCCTATCGCAGGCTTAAAATGAAATCATTTATTAAGATGCTATGAGATAGCTATGTCCTCAACCAATTGAACCAGAATCTGTCTGGATGGTATTGACTGTTATACACCTGATGACTTTAAAATCAATAAGTTTCATTTTGCAACACCAAGAAAATGAGCAGAACTCCACCTACGGAACAGATTTTCAAACTACTATCAATTTGTAGCACTTCATCTTGCAAAATAGTTCTTTTAATGGTTTTTCTCATTATTTTGGGTGATTTTTCCAAATCACAGGCAGCAAAATTAGACTGGGTCTTTTTGGCCTGGAACAGCCTGAACTATACAGACAGTATTTTCTTCCTCTCCTTCTGTTTTGCTGAGGATTCGTAACAGAGACTTCCTGCCCTTCACAGGGATCAGTTCTGTCAAACTGTGGTCGGAACAAAAGCTGAAATGGCAATGAGCACTGCCACTTGATGGGAAAATTTCTGAAGCTGCACTAGCTCTTCAAAATTAGGGATTGAGGGGCTTCCCTGGTGGCGCAGTGGTTGAGAGTCCGCCTGCCGATGCAGGGAACATGGGTTCGTGCCCCGGTCTGGGAAGCTCCCACATGCCGCAGAGCGGCTGGGCCCGTGAGCCATGGCCGCTGAGCCTGCGCGTCCGGAGCCTGTGCTCCGCAACAGGAGAGGCCACAACAGTGAGAGGCCCGCATACCACAAAAAAAAAAAAAAATTAGGGACTGAAAGGGTGGCTCTTTTAAGCCACTGTGCTAGTGTTTAACACACTATACAAATGGTATGAGAAATATATTCTGAAAACAGGGTGTCGCTCTTGATGGCCAAGAGGCTTGAGCAAGAATTGGCAAACTTTTCCAGGGCCAAAGAGTATTTTTGACTTACAAACTGTACAATCTCTGTTGTAACTCTGTAAATTCACTAAAAGTCATTTAATTAGCCATTTAAAATGAGCAAATTCTATGATATGTAAATTATACCTCAACAAAGATGTTTAAAAAGAATGAAAGCAAAATAAAGACATTTAGACATCAAAGAAAACTAAGAGAATTTGCCATCCACAGATCTGCATTATAAGATAAGTTAAAGGAAGTTTTTCAAGCTGAATGGAAATGAGTTCAGATGGAAACTCAAATCTCTAGGGAGGAACGAAGAAAAATGGTAATGATAAATAGCTATATAGATATGAAAGACTAATTTTTTTCCTTAATTTCTTTAACATACATGACTGTTTTGAGCAAGAATGTATAACATGGTCTTGGGGACTTTAAAACATGTTTGTGTCCTATATATATTTATATATAAAGCAACTAAGCATAAAAAATGAGAGATTTGATTGCAAGACTTCCACATATTATAAGAAGTTGTACAATAACCTAGAAGTTGTAGAACTTTAAGTAGACTATAAAAATTTTATAATGTACATTGTAATCACAGTAAAAATTTGAAAGAGGTAGAGCCAAAAAGCCAATAGATAAATTAACATGGAAATCTAAAAATATTAACATAATCTAAAACAAGGCAGGAAAAGAAAGAATAGAGATACAAAAAACAGAGGGAATAAACAGAAAAAAAACATAAGATGGTAAATCCACATTATCATACTGATATAAGATCAAGTAGACATGAAGAAAAATAGTCTTCCCAGAGATAAACAGGAATATTTCATAATGGTAAAAGTGTTGATTCACGAAGACATAACAATCATAAATGTACACACTTAATAACAAAATACATGATAAAAAATACATGATACAAAATTTGACTAAATTAAAGGAAGGATTCTACAGATTTTAATAGGTCTCTCCCAGAAATTGATGGAATACCTAGACAAAATGTCAGTCAAGACATAGATAATCTGAATGCTACCAACCACCTTGTCTTAATTGATATTTATAGAATACTATATCCAATAACTACAGAATACATGTTCCTTTCAAGTACAAATAGTATATATATACCATATTATCCTGGGCCATAACACAAGACTCAATAAATTTAAAACGACTGAAATCATACAGATATATTCAGACACACATACACACATTCATCATTACACATTCTCTCTGGGTTTGTCCCTACCCACTTCAAGCATCTATTGATAGTGATACATGATACTGGTCCAAAGCAGAGAGGAGGTTGCATGTCAATCAGAATATGGATAATCTACTATGGCAAACCAAGAATTGATGGCAAATATAAAAACTTTGTATAAGCCCGCAATTTCTCTAAACAGAATGTTATAAATTCCTATTTCAATATCAACCGCTACCCAAATGAGATCATGGAGAAAATATAACGCTCTCCCAACTTTCTGATGAAGCATCTACTCTGTCTTTTACAGAATTCCTCATGGAAGTCTAAAGTTCTCATCCAACAAACAAAGCTGCCCCGTGAAAATGTTCTAATCAACGCAATACAGTAACCTGGCAGTTGAGACCATCCCAGGCTTCTCTCAACTTTAACTGATCTTCATTCAGTTCATCTAGATTCCTTGTTATCGACAGGACATCCAGAAAGCGTTTTTTTTCTTCATTGAATGACTCCAAAAAGGACAGCAGGCTCTACAATTAGAAGGGTATTTTAAAGACTGAAACGTTTAAACCAGTTTATAAAATGTAATTTGCTATTTGCAGGTCAATAGGTGTAGGTTATATTTAAACTTTTACTTAGATAAAGGTAAAATTCCCTGAATTCAGGATCCTCTCACCAATCCAGTTTCTTTCTCCAGTGCACCCTCATGATCTGGGTGCCCCCATAGTGACACAGGTCACAGCTTGCGTCTCATGTCACTATGGTTGGATTTCTCCTGGAATAGGGTAGCAAGGCCACCCAGCTCTAGAGGACAAATCATAATGCCCCATGGAAAATGTGAGTTTGTCCTCCCTAAATATGTGTTCACAACAAAATAAGAATGAGTAGAAGTGAGGATTATATGGCAGCAGTCATCATGTATAAATGGTTTTTTGTTTTTTTTTTTTTTTTTTTGCTGTACGCGGGCCTCTCACTGCTGTGGCCTCTCCCGTTGCGGAGCACAGGCTCCGGACACACAGGCTCCGCGGCCATGGCTCGCGGGCCCAGCCGCTCCGCGGCATGTGGGATCTTCCGGGATCGGGGCACGAACCCGTGTCCCCTGCATCGGCAGGCGGACTCTCAACCACTGCGCCACCAGGGAAGCCCCTATAAATGGTTTTTGAAGTTTCCATGATTAACTAAGCTTGAGCCATTCTTCCCAAGTCATTTTATACAAACTTTAGAATATACTTTGTCTTTGCCCTCAAAAATTTAATAAATAAAGCTTATCTTGGTTTGTATTTGTGTGAAATATTGGTGTTTGAGTCATCAATTCCATAACTGTTATTTAAGATTACCCATAATTACTGGCCGCATTTCTAATTAAATTTTGTGAACAAACTAAGGGATAAGTAATTTGATTCTTTCTGAGAATTAAAATAACTTCATAAAGGCTTTCATTTTAGAAACCTGAATCTGTGGTACATTAGGAAATGAAAGACAAGTGAGAGCAAGGCACTTCCTGTGGACGCTGAGCACCTTGTCAATGAAAAAAATTTCAGGCCAGAGCTAAGAGGCAAAAAGCACAAGAAGCCTATGCAGGAGAAAGGAAGATGAGAATGTCTTCCTTCCTTGATGGCTCCAATCCTAAAAGAATGGTGTGGCGAGCAAGTCACACAATCCACCGAATGTTAGTGTAGGAAAGACCGGATTCATCCGACTCCCTCTCTTAATCGATGTGGGGGATGAAGGTCTAGAAGTGCTAAGTGCTGTGTAGCCCCAGGAGTGTATCTCCTCCTTATTCAGGATGGAGACCAGGTGAAGGGCACAGTGTTGCACAGACTGGGTTCTAAGAAAGAAGACTGTGGAGCCCTCACTTTGGCTCCTGACAGTATCTTTCAAAATGGTGTGGGGAATAACTGCTTACCCTGGAGAAGCATCAAGACTAAAGAGAGCTCGGGCTTTGAATCCAGACTTCATTCCAGTCCCACCTCTACCTTTCAGTAGCTATATAACTTTAGATAAATCACTTAGTCCCTCTAAGTCTTGTTTGTCTTCATCTGTAAAACTGGAATAACCATGCCATACTCAGCAAGATGTTGTAACCTGAAAAACGCTTGTCAGCAGGTGCCTGATATATAGCAAATGTTCAATACATGGTGACAGTAACAGTTGTCATTACTCCCAAAGGACATTTTGGTTGAAGCCCTGAACTGTAATTCTGGGATGGCTCCATTTCTGATTTCCTAATCTTTTTCCCTTCAATATTCATTCTGAAAAGCATGTTCTGCTCTAGACCTGGGATTGGAAAACGTGTACTATAAGATAAGTAAGATAGCAAACATATTGGGCTTTGTGGGCCATATGGTCTCTGCTGTAACTATTCAACAATGTGGTGAGAATGCAGCCACAAACAATACTTTAATGGGCATGGCTCTCATATAATATATATTATAATATGTAATATATAATACATAAGATAATGTATCCAATAACAATGTATTTACAAAAACAGGTGCTGGGGCCCAGAGACCAGTTTGCCAGTCCCCACTCTAAAACCTTACTACTCAAAGTTCTCTAAGGGCCACCAGCATCAGCACCATCTGGGAGCTTGTGGGAAATGCAGAATCTCAGGCCCCATCCCAGAACTACTGAGTTAGAATCTGTATTTTAACAAGATTCCCCAGGTGATTCCTATGCACATTAAAATTCGAGAAGCTTGGTCCTTCTAACTCAACACTAAAACTTGGAGTTAATTTAGTATTTAAACAATTAACTCTGTAAGTTTTTTTCTAAAAACACCCTACTCTTCCCCAAGAGTAAACTACAAATAAATTACTGTTTAAAGTCATACTTACTTCATACTTCTTACAGTAGGTCTCATTTTCTGAATCCGTTAGCATTTTCTGTAGCTTTTTCTCTTGCAGAGTTAACCAGACCATAGCATCTTTCACCTTTCCCTGTAATTCACACACACACATTTAAAACTCTAGCCTAAATATACTTTGTGATTTTTTTAAACAATAAAATTAACAACTTCAAACATCAGTGAAATAGTGTAATCACTACACACCAATGACTCATTGTGCCAAAGAGGAATTTTGCCTGTTCATGTAACACCTTAAACTTTAAAATGGATTGAAACTACCATCTGAATATAACGTGCTAAAGAAACAGGGCAAGCAAGCCCCTATTTTTTTGGCTTACCCACTTTCATTATTCTTCCATTTTAGAGAACATTATTCTGAATTATTTATTTATAGTAGGCATTTCAGAATACTGCTTTCCAATAAATCTAAACATGGGTTAACAGATGTTTACATCTACTAAATATACTGACATCAAAAATATCTTGAACAATTTAAAGATCCTAAAAATAACACTACTAAAAGCTTTGGTTAAGCTATCCTATGGAATTGGGCAACAATTATTTCTTCTTTAGATTCTCGTTTAGGCGGTAAGCTTGCACACATTTGGAGGCAAATTTTACAGGGAGAGGATAACGCAAAAGAAATTGCATCTTATTTCCATTCTCCTTTAACCTTCCTTTACTTTTTTCCTTCTATTAAGCAACAGTGCTTTCTATATATTTTTGCAACTGATTTCATGGACAGTTGAATTTTTAGTTTTATTTTTTGATAAGAAAATTAATTAGAAAACAGGAGCTCCTCAGCAGGTCAGAAATAAGTGAAGTGTATTATAAGCCCGTGTCTCAGCTTGAGTCTCTCTTCCAGAGTCAGCAACAATCTGGCTTGGTGCCTCAAACATAACAGTTGGAAAAACATAGGCCTAAATTTTATGTCAAAGCAAATGTGATAATATGACTACATGTTTACATGTCTGAGGAAGTAGTTTAAATTTTAAAATAATATTCAAAAACATTTTACTAAACTCACAGCACTCATTCATCTTTATAGATGCAGAAAAAATGTTTATTTTCAGCTCAGTGATTTTTAAGAAATTTCCACCCACAATATTCTGTGCAACTGACTGAAAGTCAAAGGAAAAAATTGAATAAACAAATGGCAGTCTGATGGTAATTCAACAGTATCTCAACAAACAAGGATTAAGAGTGGAACACAATGCTTCTGTTTATATGGATTATATGATTCCATTTATACTAAGCTAAAGAACAGGTAAAATGGAAATATGCTAAAATTAGATTGTGATGATGGTTGCACAACTATGTAAACATACTAAAAACCATTGATCGTAAATTTTAAATGACTTAATTTACAGTATATGAATTGTATCTCAATAAAGCTGATAAAAATTACAATAGACAAAAATCTGATATCTCTAGACTTTTTTAAAAGCCTGCTAAACTTAATTTGTCCTATATAGTACGTATCTAAATGCTGTTTTAGATAATTCAACAAAGTTTAATAAACTACCACTTTTAACTTTAAAAAACCAAGCAAAACTAATCTATAGTGAAAGAAATTGGAATATTGGTTGCTTCAGGTGGAGGAGTACAGACAGAAGAGAGGCACAATGGAACAATCTGGGTAATAGAAATGTCTTACGTCATGATTAAAGTATGGTTATATGGGGTGTGCATTTGCCAAAACTCATTGAACTGCACATTTGAGTTCTGTGTGCAAATTATGCCTCAATGCCAAAAATTAAACTATTAGTAGGGTACAAAAAAAATGAGCTTGATTTGTACTTATAAAGACATACCTGGGCTTTATCTCCAGTCCCAGGTACAGCCTTTGAATACTGCAGAAACTGTGCCACATAGGTCATGATTGACTTTTCATCAGGATTAACAACATCCACATCTGCAAGATATGCCACACTATCAGTCAGCTATAGGTGTGATTTACTATAATTAATACTCAAGAACAGTATTGAAATGAACTTGAAATGAACCAAAATAGTCAACCAGCCAAGCAATCTCTGCTCACTCACCCTTGCACCAAGGTTATGCAGTGGTTAAGAGCTTAGATCCAAAGTGAGATGGAGCTGGGTTGAATCCTGGCAGGAGTATTGCACAGCCTCAGTTTCCTAATAATAAAATGTCACTGTATATGTTGTATGTATGAGGGCATGAGTAGTCAGGGAAGGTGGATAGGAGAAAGGTAAGCCTTCCTCTTTCTGGTGACACAGTGCAGAAAGTCCTCCAGGAATGCAGAAACATAGAGCAACTGGAATCCACTCCTGACACATTGGTCTCAGCATTTGTGCAGTAAAGCATTTCCAAAAGTATATGTTGTATACAAGATTTGTTCAAGACATCCACAAGATTTTATTCATTCATTTGTGGAGCAAATACATTTACTGAGAGCCTTCTATGGACCAATCTTTGTTTTGCATTAAAAGAGCCCATGGTGGGCCTCCCTGGTGGCGCAGTGGTTGAGAGTCCGCCTGCCGATGTAGGGGATACGAGTTCGTGCCCCGATCTGGGGGGATCCCATATGCCGCGGAGCGGCTGGGCCCGTGAGCCATGGCCGCTGGGCCTGCGCATCCGGAGCCTGTGCTCCGCAACGGGAGAGGCCACAACAGTGAGAGGCCCGCATACCGCAAAAAGAAAAAAAAAAAAAAAAAAAAAGAGCCCATGGTGAAATAAATTTGGAAAATGCTGATTTAAACAAAGTTAAAAATATTATAAATTCATTAAGTACAGAACATCTCCAGGCATATAATAAATTAAGTAGATCACAAAATCACAAAGAAGAGATTACAATATGTTACAGACAAAATGAACACTTAATTTGGGGATGTCTTTTGCTACTCCACCAAAACAACCAATGATGATATTGACAAGGAAATCTGTGTTTATTTATTAATTCTGTTAAATGCAATTCAACACGTATTTATAGAGAGCCAACAAATGCAGGTCACAAGCAGGATATGTAAGACTCAGTCCTTGCCCTTATGGGCTTATGTTTCATCCCTTCATTCAGCAAGTAGATGCTAGACCCTTGAGTAGATGCTAGATGCCTTAAGACATTATCTGCCCCTTGAGGAGCCTGCAGTTAGGAGAAAAACAAATAAACAAATACAACACACTATGCATGCTTTAGCAAGCATGTTTACTGGGCCCAGTGAGTGCTCTAAGTCAGTTGAGGGAGGAATTGAATCTAATCTATAACCAAATGATAAAACCCAAGGCAGTAAGCACATTAAACATATCAATAAAGAGCTGGGAGTAGGGATTCCATAAAGAAAGGATCCCTAAGAGTTAAGTTATTCTATCTTTTATTGAAAAAAGTATAAATATCAAGAGATACATAAAATAATGATACTGGCTTAGCTGGATACCTCTCTTTTAAATTTTCTCATTGTATATGAGGCTATGCATAATGATTAAATGTGTTAACAAAATTGTGTCAAAAGATAATTCTCTTATTCAAGTATGACTGTGGTATTTGGTTTGCATAAATAATCATGATGGGGACTTCCCTGGTGGTCCAGTGGTTAAGAATACACCTTCCAATGCAGGGGACGCAGGTTCAATCCCCAATCGGTGAACTAAGATCCCACATGCTTCGGAGCAACTGAGCCCGTGCGCCCCACAACTACTGAGCCTGCATGCTCTAGAGCCCGCTTACCGCAACTAGAGAGAAGCCCGCACACTGCGATAAAAGATCCTGCATGCCACAATGAAGATACCGCGTGCCGCAACTAAGACCTGATGCTGCCCAATTAATTAATTAATTAAAAAAATTAAAACTAAAAAAAAAGGTCCCCCCTCTCTTTAAAAAAAATCATCACGTATTTCATGTTTTTGAGCTATTATTTAAGCTATGTAAAATGAATTATGGGCAATCATTTACAAAGTGGAAATTTGTTTTCATTAAATTGTCTGTTCCACTAATTGCCTAGTTATTTTCACATACTAAAATAGAGAAAATAGTTTACACTAATAATAAAGACTTGGTGAATCACAATGAAAGAAGTGTTAAAAGAAAACACAGAAATAGGGAATAGAGCACAGCATGGGGGGAAATGAAGAAATTTTGAAAAGATTAATGAAAAGACAAAAAGGTTCTTTCTTTTTTGGGCAAAATAAAAGGGGGGGGTGGAAAGGAGGGAGAAAAAACAAAGAGATGGGGGAAAGTTAAACAAGCAGAATTATTAACAAGCAACATGAAGCCAAACTAATGACAAACCTGATATACAGAAACATGAAATCATTAGGCTAACTGTGAACTTGGGAATATCACATAATTAACTCTTATAAAAACAACTGAGGTCCAAAAAGGCTAGAAACCAGTAGCAACAAGCACACCTAGCACCCAGATCTTGGTTTCTAATACCATTCTTCAGTAAAAGGAACCAGGGCTCCTTGGAGGAATGGTTGATCCAAGACTACAGTAGGAAGTATACAAGATGAGCCTGGAGCATCTTGTAGTGCCAAAACAAACAAGCCAACCCCACACTGAGGATATGGCAAAGGAGCACAGGAGCTGACTGAAAGAGCTCTCAATAGCCAAAACTCAGAGGTATAAAATTTTTTTTTAATTTGAGCAATAAAATAAACAAAGTAGCATTGGATTACAACCCAAAGTATAAAAAAAATCCATGAATCTACACTGATACAAATAAATAGTTGGATAAGTAAATAAATGGAGGAGAAGAGACAAATCTCCTGTGCAGAATTCCAAACAATTTATGTAGCTAAACTGCCCTCAAGGAGAGTGAGCATAACTCTCCTAAGTGTGGGCTGTGCATAGTGACTTCCCTGCAAAGAGTACAGTACGGAAAGGGGGGAAACAAAGAGTAACTTCACAGTGGGGAAACCTGACAAACACTATCTCAGCCAGGCGATCAACGTCAACAACAACAGTGATGTCAAGTTGGCATTAAGAGAAAAAGCATAACACAAATTCCAGCATCTACAAAATACCTGACCAGTAATCCTCAAAACTGTCAAGTCATCAAAAATTTTTAAAAATGGTCTGAGAAATTGTCACAGTCAAGAGGAGCCCAAGGAGACATGATGACTAGATGTAACATATCCTGGATGGGATCCTGAAGAGAAAAAGGGCATTAGGGGAAAACAAAGAAAATGTGAATGGAGTATTGCCTTTATTATATCAATACTGGTTCATTAATTGTAACAAATATACTGTATTAATGTAAGATGCTAACAATAGGGAAAGTTGGGTGTGGGGTATATGGGAACCTACTGTACTGTCTTCCCAATTTTCCTATAAATCTAAAACTGTCCTAAAAAATAAAGTATATCTAAAAATAAAAAATTTTTGTCATTATTTTTAACAATAAGTGCTACAACATGGATGAACTTTGAACATTCTGCTAATTTAAAGAAGCCAGGGACTTCGCTGGTGGCGCAATGGTTAAGAATCCACCTGCCATTGCAGGGGGCATGGGATCGAACCCTGGTCTGGGAAGATCCCACATGCTGCGGAACAACTAAGCCCATGTGCCACAACTACTGAGCCCGCGTGCCACAACTACTGAAGCCCGCATGCCTAGATCCTGTGCTCTGGAACAAAGAGAAGCAACCGCAGTGGGAAGCCTGCTCACCGCAACGCAGAGCAGCCCCCGCTCATGCAACTAGAGAAAGCCCGCATGCAGCAACAAAGACCCAACGCAGCCAAAGGTAAATAAATAAATTTATAAAATAAATTTTAAAAAAATAAGCCAGTCACAAAAGACCACATATTGTATGATTCCGTTCATGTTAAATCTCCAGAATTGGCAAATCTATAGAGACAGAAAGTAGATTAGTGGTTGCCTAGGGCTGTGTGGGGGGATGGGGGATGGGGGAAATGGGGAGGGACTGCTAATGGGCTCGGGGTTTATTCTGGGGGGTGATGAAAATGTTCTAAATTTGATTATGATGATGGTTGCAAAATTTTGTGAATATACTAAAAACCATTCAATTGTACAGTTAAATGGGTAAACTGTATGGTATGTGAATTATATTTCAATACAGCATTTAAAACCAGAAAGGTTAAGTGACAAAGCCACAGTCAGTCAGTGGTGTGCTCACAGCAGCTTGAGAGCTGATTGTTTAACAATTGACTTATGAAACTGCTGAAAATTTTAGTCAGCATTAAAATTTAAATTCTATAAATGCACAATTACATACATTATATTAAACCAAAGGTAATAAATACTTAAAACACATCACTTCCCAAGCATTTCACTGCATTTTACTAATATCCACACCTCTAAGGTTATGTCTATTGTATCTGTATGATAGAAATTATAATGGTGTGCTACTGTGCATCTTTTCCCAATGTATTCAGTGACTTCACATTGGTGGCAAGATTTATACCACAGAAAATCAGCAGATGAGGGCTTGATTTGCTGTTTTGTTGAGTGCCAAGAAAAGGATGGAGATATTGTTAACAATGCAGGTTAATCTTAAAAGCATGTCCTGTCTATAGCTGTCAAATTGTGAATGGAACAAAAATCGAATTCTTCCAGTATTCTCCCAGCAAAGAAGTCATTCACATCACTGAAGAACAAGTGCAGATCTGACATACCTCTTTGCTGTTACACTTACTCATTAATGCAAAGGAAGTTATCCACCAACACGCATGTCAGAACTGCACTGGTTCAGCAACTGCACCTTAAGTTGGCTACAGATTGATACAAGAGTTTGGCAAAAATCAACAAAAGCATTTGGGGGCTATATGGAAGTTATAATAAAGTGCATCATATATTTTATTATTATTTGTAAACTGTGTGCTACACATCATTTATGTTTGTAAAATTTATAATAGACATGTATATGTACACACACACACTGTTTCAGAGAGCCTAACATTAAACATTGACCTACACACCCCTGTTGTAGAGCTGAGACTAGAATTTGTATCTCTTGACCTGTTAGTTCATTATAACTTTCACTAACCCTACATGCCTTTTTTATGACCTTACTGGGTTTTTTTTTTTTAGCAAGCTTTGGGCAAATTATGAAACAACACAATCCAAAGTAAAGTTCTTTTCCAGAAGAATTGAATTATTTAAATCTTAATTTTATGAAGTTAAAGTATAACCTGATAATTATCTCTTTGAATATAGACAGTATTTAGGATTTCGCTTATGTTGTTAACAATCCAACAAAATTATTATTATTATTTTGGCCGCTTCGTGTGGCATGCGGCGTGCAGCACACGGGATCTTAGTTCCCTGAGAAGGGATCAAAACTGCACCCATTGGAAGCGCACAGTCTTAACCACTGGACCACCAGGGAAGTCCCTAACAATCCAACAAAACTGATTTAGCACAATCAATGGCAAAGCTGAGCCAGCCATAGAGAGAGAAAAAACAGAAAAAGCAGTTTCTGTCCTCATAGAGGCTCAGCTTTAACCAGGGGGAGGGACTAGGAAAGGGGACATAGATAACCCACTCAAAGAAATATCTTACTTGAGATATTTTAGAAAAGAATAATAGAATCAAGGAGGACGAAATATAGAACACAATAAAAGAAAATTAAGACAAAGACTCAAAATTATTCCCCAAAACAGCATCGTTTGGTTTCAGCTGTGACATCCTCCCTGCAATTACTGAGGTTAACTAACTGGCAGGAATTCTTAATTTCATGAAACTTAATAAAGAGTTTAAAGTTAAACCCTTCAGGACTAAAATATAATGCTGTTATGTTTGCTCATATGTGGGTACTGTTTTCAAATCCACTTCACACTGGACATTGTTTTACAAAGAAAGAAGCTTCTTTACCTTCTGGTTCCAACATTTTGGGGATTTTTAATTCTCGTTCTGCAATTCTGAAGGCCTCTTTCAGATTGTCTCTGTTGGATCTATGCTTCACACTCTTCATGTCGATCAGGTCTGGTCGCAAGGCATGAATGACAGCCAAAAAAGCCATCCCATTTCTCCAGCTTGCCTTAAAATCTGTCACCCTGACAGACTCAAACCTATGACAAAAGAATAAAAACACGATAAACACTATCTAAAAGACTACATCAGAGCACCTCCACTCTATTCATCAGGAATTAAAACTAATTTCTGCCAATCACATAAATCAAATCAATCCTTCTAGGAATATATTTTATTTGAACCATGGGGTCAAATTAAAGTAAAATGCCAAGTGTGATGAGGCTCGCGACGCTCCAGAGCACTGCTTCTCAAAGCGTGGCCCCGGCAGCAGCAGCGTCACGTGGCTGTACGTGCTCGAAATGCAAATTCTCAGGCCCAACCCCAGGTCCACTGAATCACACTCTGGAAATGCGCCTGAAATCTGTCTTACAAGCCCTTCACGTGACAATTCTCACTCGAGTTTAATGCTCTTCATTCAGCAATCCGTTGGCTCAAGACTAAGCTGGGCCTCTACTAATTGTTAAATTCCTTTCACTAGAGGGACTAATTTTATTTCTCACTGGAAACAATTAAATGATACATTGTGCCAAGTCAGTGGCCAATAGCTCATTGAATAGATAGACCTTGTCACTACTCTGCTTAGAACCGGTCATCAGGAATGAATGCATAAACAAAATGTGGTGTGTTCATACAATAAAATATCATTCAGCCCTAAAAAGTAAGGAAATTCTGAGATATGCTACAACATGGATGAAACTATTTTATTATTATGCTGAATGAAATAAGCCAGTCACAAATGGACAAATGTTATATGATTACACTCTCTTAAGGTACCAAACAGAGTGAAATTCACTGATAAAGAAAGTAGACCTCTGGTGGCCAGGGGAAGGCTGAGGGGAGGGAGGAATAGGGAAGGGAGGTGTTAGATACAGAGTTTCAGTTTTGCAAGATGAAAAAAGTTCTGCAGACAGATAGCAGGTATGGTTACACAACTGTGAATGTACTTAATGTCACTCAACTGTACTCTTAAAAACTGTTAAAGTGGTAAATTTTGTTATGTATATTTTATCACAATAAAAAAGTTATTTAAAGAAAACCCATCATAGCTTGTCATTATATTTAGAATAACATCTCACAGTCTGGCCCACAAGGCCAGACAAGCTTTGTTTCCTGCTTACCTCTCCTACCTTTACATCTCTCCTCTCTTACAATGTTGCAGTATGTGGCTAGACCATACTGACTCCATTTTGTCAGCTCCATCTTAGGCCCGCAGTCCTACCCCCTGTTCTCTCTGCATGACCAAGCTTTAGCCTGCTCACAAGGAATGTGCCCAAGCCAGATAAGTTCCCCATCTGATATGAAAACTGCAAGAATGCCTTTTGCTGACACAGATGGTTAATGGTCATGAGACCCCAGGGAGAGGAAAAACCCCTGGTTCCTGTTGGTGCAGACATACTTCTCCTTTCATAGTCAGATTCTGTTTTAGCTTTGGCCCCTTTAAATCTCCCTGTATCCCTTTTGAGGGCATGGAGTGAGTGCAGCTCTGAATGCCTCTGGATCCTTGTCCGCCTGATCCTGCCTATAAGTTATCCACAATAAATTTCATAACTGCACTTTATGGAGTTGTCTGTTTCATTCTTCAGCCTTAAAGTTCCTTCTCAGTTCAGAGGACATTATTCAATATCTCCACCTTCCAATATGCAGTAACATTGGCTTCATTTCTTCTTCTCCACAGCCTTTTTAATCCTTCTGCCTGGACACTCTTTCTCCCAGAGATTCATACACCTAAAGCCTTCTCCTTCAGGTCTCAGCTCAAAGGTCTCCTCCTCAGAAAGACGTACACACTACTATATGTTAAATAGATAACCAACAAGGACCTACTGTATAGCACAGGGAACCATATACTCAATATCTTGTAATAACCTATAATGGAAGAGAATGTAAAAAAAGAATATACATATTTATATATATATGTATAACTGAATTACTTTGCTGTACATCTGAAACTAACACAACATTGTAAATCAACTATATTTCAATAAAAATTTTTAAAAAAAGAAAGGCACTCCATGACCACCTACAATAAGGGCACCCTCTTCCTATCCTTGACATTCTCAACCATATCATAAGTCCATCCTAACTTTATGGCCAACTATAATTATCATATTTATTCATGTGTCTTTCCCACTAAGGTGCAAGCCCCTTGAGAAAAGGGGCCCTTTCTTTCTTGCCCATCATGTTAGACTCACCCACCCTGCAAACAGTGCCTGACATAAAAAGGTGCTTAACATATATATCTCAAACCACTCAATTTGTGTTCAATAAGAGATCACTGAAGATTTTGTAAAAGCATATAGTTGCCTACAAAATGTGGGAAATATTCAAGAACAACTATAGTTTCCTTTAATATCCCATAAAAACACAAGGAAATTCAATGGACTAATTTAAGTATACATCAAAAGTATACATGATAAAAGCTACTCAAGAAATAATCTGCTTCAGATGACCTGGGCTTTCCTGGATCCCTTAGGAAAAATGCCTAAACTATGATTATGACAAACTACATAGTAGGCAGTGATTTTCAGGTCGTTTAACAAACACACATATGGTGCCCGTTGTGTCCAGAAACTGTTGCAAATGTTTTTTTTAAAAAAACACAATTCTTGTAATGCACATAATAACCCTATGAAGTGTTAGTACTGTCCACGTTTTATGATTAAGGAAACTTGAACACAACGAGATTAAGTGTCTAAGGCTACCAGTTAGAAAGTGCTGGGAGCCAGAATTCAAAACCTGGTATTCCACCTTCAGTGTGCGCGTGTAAGTACTCAACTAAATTGATGGCTACGGGGGGTGGCGGTGGGGCTGAGAGCGGGGCCGGACCCACCAGAGCGCTAAGAGGGCCAGAGCCGGCTCAGGGTCGACCAGCAGGCACCACGCTCCATACAGCACCAGGCTGGGAACTCAGCTCTGCCCTGAGGGGCCAAAACAAGTGCCATACAGAACGTGCTGCTACCGGGCCTTGGAGAGGGCGGGGCTGGCTCCAGAGTGACTGGCAGGGTCTAGGCTCATGCAGACATCACAAATGGGGGCCCAATTCATCTCCTTCAGAAATAAAAAAAAATACCACATATTTCTTACAACATAGCCTTACATCTGAGCCCTAGAGAATCACAGAATATTCAAACAAAAGTCACCCAGTAATACCACCAATGACAGCCAAAACTAGAATAAACTCCTGACGAAATACTTAAGAATTACCTACTACATCTTAGTACGTTTAGCATAAACTCTATAGTTGAAAAATAAGGACGGACATGGGGAAAAGGTAAACCTTGGTAAAATATATGGACTTTGAAAGGGTTTGAAGCGTATTTAAGCATAAGTGAAACAAATCTGAATATGGTGTAATAATGCTCTTCACACATGCTATATTTTGGATTTTAAAAATTTAGGAAACTGAAGTAAAATTATCTCCAGGAAATTCAAGAAAAAGTTCATTTAATATACTTAAAACCTGTAAGATATGCATGTATATTTGTGTCCCCTCACAGAATACAGAGGATGAATGACAACTACAGAAAGTTAAGGCAGAAATTAACATCTTAGCCTTTCATTAGGAAGCAGTTACTCAGAAGGCCAACATTTGAGAGGGCTTAGCAACATTTTTATGCCTCTGTTTATCTGGACAATGCTATGATGTGACAAAGAATGCCTTTTGAACTCTATAGGTCTTTTTGTGGTGGATCTCCTGCATCCTAATTCCTTATTTTCCTAAACTCCATCCAAGCAGTTGGCTAAATTGAAAAAGTAAATGTATCCCAAGAGCAGAAAACATTTTCCTATGTAAAAAAGAAATTATAGTGGGAGGAATTGGGAGACTGGGATTGACACATATACATTATTGACACTATGTATAAAATAGACAACTGATGGGAACATACTGTATAGCACAGGGAACTCTACCTAGTGCACTGTGGTAACCTAAATGGGAGGGAAGTCCAAAAGGGAGGGCATAACTACATGTGTATGGCTGATTCATTTTGCTGTGCATTGGAGGCTAACACAACACTGTAAAGCAACCATACTCCAATAACAATTAATAATAAAAAAAACTAAAAAAAAAAGAAATTATAAGCATTAACTTCCCTTTATCATCTCCTTTTTTTAAAACACCTACTCTCTTGTTTCTTTGTTTCCTAATTGAGCTACGAGTTTCTAAACAATGGGGACCATGGTCTTTCATGAAGCCCTATAGAGTTCCAAGGGATAATTTTATGAGTTGGCTACTTATTCACTCATTTTTCATTCATCCACTCAACACATTTATGGAGCACCTACCAAGAACACATATTAGGCTAAAATTAAGGGAATACACAGTCAACTAAGATAGAGTCCCGACTTTTAAAGAGCTTCTAGTATGGCAAAACTTTTTGAATCTAAATCCACCTTCCAGATGCATAGGGGAATTGTGCCTAAAGAAAAAAGATATTTAAAGACTACTTAATTTGCACACAGTAATAGGCCACCTATACATGGGTGTGGGAGTGAGGTAAGTTACCCAGATGATACCACCTTCTGGTCTTCAAAACCAAGTGTGGCTGAGCTCACAGAGGTCCACATATGGAAGATTCAGTGTGAGAGGAAGGGGGAGAGTGAGCATTTTCTTTTTATGAGAGGGAAGTGTTCAGGTGGGTGTTATTCCTATTTGGCCTGATTTTCAGACCTGGAGGTTGGTAAGGTTGTGTTGGTGGGTACAGCTGCCCTGTGTGTCTCCTCTGGTGGAGCAAACTACTTACATGGCACATTGCTCCTGAGCCCACTGGAGAAGAGCCTTCTTTGCAGACATCTGCCATCTTTCTTGGACTTTGGAGCATTTCTTAGCTGGAGGACTTGAGGTAGGAGATGAGTCGACCACACTCACACTGTCCAGGGAAGGTTGATTGTAATTGCAAGAAAGAGTCCGGGCAAGCTCCTCAATCTAAGGAAGACATAATAATCGTTAACGTGTATGGAATCATAGGATAGCAGCATTGAGGCAAAACCTTCAGCCAGAACAAGACCTAAAAATTATCGTGTAACAGTGACAATTTACTCATGGTGAAATGAGCACTGGACAAACCTTTGAATAACAGCATTTGCCATCTGGGGCTACACACTGGCTTTTGGGACTTGCTCTCACCCAAGCATGTGGCGTTCCACATCAAGGGCAGGCATCTATTCACCCCCTGCAGCATGCTTATAGAGCACTTCACTGGTGCTCCACCTCTGTCCATCAAAACTGAACTGAGCCAAACTGAACTGCTAGTCGAGAATCTCTCTGGAGAGACTGGCATCCTTGATTATAAACCATTAACAAATATATATACAGGAAAAAATAGTCAAACATGAAGAGGTAAATCCCAAGCAAGAAAAAACTGCCCTTAAGTATATGAAAAATAACTTCATTAGTCATTTCAGAAATCTAAATATATACAGCAAGAGAACAGTTTTCTCATACATAACACAGGCAAAAATTTTTTAAAGGTAACAGTCAGTGATGGTGTGAATACCAGAAACTGGAAACACGTAAATTGGTTTGGATTTTTTTGGAGGGCAGTATGATAATACCTAGAGAAAACATTAAAAGATAAATCCAGGGCTTCCCTGGTGGCACAATGGTTGAGAGTCCGCCTGCTGATGCAGGGGACACGGGTTCGTGCCCCGGTCCAGGAAGATCTCACATGCCACGAAGCAGCTAGGCCCATGAGCCATGGCCGCTGAGCCTGCATGTCCGGAGCCTGTGCTCCGCAACGGGAGAGGCCACAACAGTGAGAGGCCCACGTATCGCAAACAAAAAACAAAACAAAACAAAAACAAAACAAAAAGATAAATCCAGAAACATAATAGAAGTATTACTGAAAGATGTACACTTCTTTCAATGATTGACAGACTCACCAGATAACCAATAATAGTAGGTGTGACCAATACAATGAACAAATTTGATCTGGTTGGCATACCCCATTGCACCTAAAATGGCAGAATCAACATTCTTTCCCAGTGCATATAGAATATTTACCAAAATTGACCATGCTGAGCCATAAAGCAAGCCACAGCAATTTTGAAGGACTGAAATAATTCAGATTATATTTTCCAACCACACTGAAATTAAGCTAGAAATCAGTACTAGTGAAGATATAACAAACCTCCAAATATTTAGAAATTAAGCCATAGATTGTGATAGAACCCATGGGTCAAATGAGAAATCATAATGAAAATTTGAAAGTATTTTGAACAGAACAAAAATGAAAATGTTATATTCATGGGTTAAAAGATGCATTATTTAAAAGATGTCAGCTTTTTCCAAATGATTCTATACATTCAATCAATCCTCATTAAAATTCCAGCAGTTGCATGTGTGTAAATTAACATTACTTATAAAATTTGTATGACTATCAAATCAACATGTTATCTACCTTAAGCTTACACAATGGTATATGTCAATTACATCTCAAAAAATATATATATACGGAAATACAAAGAGCAAAAAAGCCAAGATAATCTTGAAGAATGAGTTGGACAACTACACTCTCAGATATCAAGACTGACTGTACAGCTACAGAAATTAATGTAGTATAGTATTGGTACAAGGATAAATAATGGGACAGAATAGACAATCTGAAAATGGAGCCATACCTATATGACTACTTGATTTATAACGGTGATACTACAGTGCAGTAGGAAAATGATGGTCTCTTCAATAATTAGTGTTGGGTCAACTGGATAGCCGTATGGAAAACAAAATCTTAATTGCCTTAACATAACATACTCAAACAAATCAATTCATTCTTGAAAGATTGTAGAGCTAAAAGTAAACTGTGAAATGATTAAGCTTTTAGAAATGTGCTGTCCAATATGATAGCCACTAGCCACATGTGGCTATTTAAATTTAAATTAAATAAAATTTAAAATTTAGTTCCTCAGTCATACTAGTCACATGTCAAGTGTTCAATAGCCACAAGTGGCTAGTGGCTACTGTTCTGTCCAGTGCAGGTACAGAACACTTCCATCATTGCAGAAAGTCCTATTGGGCAGAACTATTCTAGAAAATAACGTAAGAGAATATCTCCATGGTACTGGCAAAGGGAAAGAGTTCTTTAACGGACATAAAAAGTACTAGCCACCAAAAAAAAAAGAAGCTGATAAATGTGAACTACATTAAAATTATGAACGTCTGTTCACTAAAGATTTGAGAAAGCAAGCCACAGAGTCAGAGAAGATATTTGCAATTTATATATACCCAACAAAGGACTTGTATCCAGAATACATTTTAAAACATCTATAAATCATTACACACAACAGCATAGCTAAAATAAAAGTTTTTAATGCCAAGTATTAGCAAGGATTGGAGCAAGCAACTCTCAAACTCTGGTAACAGTGTAAATCAGAACAAGTTTGAAAAACTGTTTGGCAGTATCTACTAAAGCTGAAGATCACATGTCCTGTAGCCCAGCAGTTCCAGTCCTAGATAAATATGCAACAGAAATAAGGGCTTGTACCACCAAAGGGCATATACAAGAATGTTTTTAGCGGCTTTATTTGTAATAGCTTAAAACTGGCAGTAAAAGAAATGCCCGTCAACAGTAGAATGGTAAATAAGTTCTGGTATATTCATGCAATGGTATATTCATATACAGCAATAAAAAGGAAAGACCCACTGATACCTGCCTCGAGGATGAATCTCACAGACATGATGTTAAGTGAAATAAGTCAGGTAGAAAAGATTATATAGTGTATGCAAAATAATTCAGTTATAATTCTGTCTATATGGAGTTTAAAATGCTAAACTAACCAATGATAAAGATCAAAGTAGTGGTTATCTTTAGGGAAGGAGGGCAGTGACTGGGAGAAAGACCTGGGGGCTCTGGGATGCTGGCAATATTCTATCATCTTACCTTCAGTTAAATGGTGGTTACGTGGATGTGTTTAATTTACAAAAATTCATCAAGCTCTACATTTAAGATTTGTGCAGTTTGCTCTGTGTGTCGTATACTTTTAACAAAGGTTTATTTACAATATTAAAACAAAACTTTAAATTGATTCTTTTTTTTTAATCTTTGGCTGTGTTGGGTCTTCGTTGCTGCGTGTGGGCTTTCTCTAGTTGCGGCGAGCAGGGGGCTACTCTTCGTTTAGGCGCACAGGCTTCTCATTGCAGTGGCTTCTCTTGTTGTGGAGCACGGGCTCTAGGCACGTGGGCTTCAGTAGTTGTCACATGCGGGTTCAGTAGTTGTGGCTCGCGGGCTCTAGAGCGCAGGCTCAGTAGTTGTGGCGAATGGACTTAGTTGCTCCACGGCATGTGGGATCTTCCAGGACCAGGGCTCGAACACGTGTCCCCTGCACTGGCAGGCAGATTCTTAACCACTGCACCACCAGGGAAGCCCAAAACAAAACTTTAAAAAGCTACAATTTTGCAAACCTTATGGCCCAAGAATGCCGTTTCTAGGAATTTGGCCCATGGATATAATTAAGATTATATGCAAAAGTTTTATCTTAAGGGTAGTCTTTTTGGAATTGCTTACAGTCATAGATAACTGTGAGCATTCTGACTGTCCCTTAATGAAACAACAGTGCTTTACAACAGAACATCATACTTCCATTAAAATACATATAAATTCAGAAAGATTTAAATTAGAATTACTTGAAAACAGTAATGGATAGCATGACCCCATTTTGTTTAAGACCATACATGCATGAATATATATATTAATTCCCACTGTATATGTCATGAAGACTGTACAGCAAATTAATTGAAGTGGTTATCTGTGAGTGGCAGAATTACAGACGACTTTATTTTCTTTTAGTTATCTATATTGAAATTTCAAATTATATTTCAAATGTCCTAAAAAGTATGGAAAAATATTTAAAATGCCTATGAATTATCAAATTTTAACATTTTACCACATTTGGTTCATAACTTTTTAAAGAAATAAAACACAAATACACTTTGAGCCTTCTGTCTTTCCCCCTTCGATTCCATTTCCTTCCTTTCCCAAAGGAAGAAAACTAAAATCCTAAATTTAGTTTTCATCATCCTCACATATATTATTCTACTATCACTACAAATATAGGTATCCAGGAATCATATAAAGTCTCATATTGTATGTTTGAAATTTTATATAAATTAGTTATGTTATTTTCTAGCTTTCCTAAAATAAGCATTTGTTTCCCATATAATTTTTAAAGTTATTTTTAAAGTAATTATGGAGATAATGAACGTGTAACTTTTTTTTTTTTTTTTTTTTTTTTTTTTTTTTTTTTTTGCGGTACGCGGGCCTCTCACTGTTGTGGCCTCTCCCGTTGCGGAGCACAGGCTCCGGACACACAGGCTCAGCGGCCATGGCTCACGGGCCCAGCCGCTCCGCGGTATGTGGGATCTTCCCAGACCGGGGCACGAACCCGTGTCCCCTGCATCAGCAGGCGGACTCTCAACCACTGCGCCACCAGGGAAGCCCCTGAACATGTAACTTTTTAAGTAGCTACAGAAAACACACACTAATTCAAAGTCCCAGGCCTGAAAGAATGTATTTATCAGTCGTAAGTGTCATGAAGTCAGGACTATAACCTACTTATTCTGTTATTTTCTTTCTTTCTTTCTTTTTTTTTTGGCTGTGTTGGGTCTTCATTGCTGCGTGAGGGCTTTCTCTAGTTGCAGTGAGCAAGGGCTACTCTTCGTTGCAGTGCACGGGCTTCTCTCTTCAGTGGCTTCTCTTGTTGCAGAGCATGGGCTCTAGGTGTGTGGGCTTCAGTAGTTTCAGCACACGGGCTCAGTAGTTGTGGCACACGGGGCCCAGAGTGTGAAGGCTTCATTAGTTGCAGCATGTGGGGCTCAGCAGTTACAGCGCACAGGCTCTAGAGCACAGGCTCAGTAGTTGTGGCACACAGGCTTAGTTGCTCCATGGCATGTGGGATCTTCCGGACCAGGAATTGAACCCGTGTCCCCTACATTGGCAAGTGGATACTTAACCACTGTGCCACCAGGGAAGTGCCCCCTGTTATCTTCTTACTGTCCTAGCACAAAAGTTAGCACAAAGTAGGTGCCCAAAAATATTTGTGGAATGAAATGAAAGCTATGAGTCAGTCTTGGGACAGAACTAGATGTTGCAGGATTATTAGAATAGACAAGGGACCTCAAAAATAGGGAGATTTAACCAAGTTTAATGGGTTAATTTTCAAGAATTTACTCCAGAAGCTTCCTATTCTCTTCTGACAGAGTAAATAAACAATAATAAGCAAAAATTTACCATGGCAAGTTCTATTCAGACTGGTGCTGATACCATGGATATTTCAGGATATCATGATAATTCAGCATTTAATTTTCAGTTGAAGAATAACATAAGTGGCAAAGGGTCTGCTATAAATTTTCCACCTGACAAGACTTCCAGAGGGTCCTATTTCTGGAAGAAGCTCTAGCATCAAGTCACACTTATTGCATTACACTTATTTCATACTGTGGTAATTAGAACAGGAATACTTTTCATATCATCAAACTACTTACATGAAAGTGTAGTATAATTGTCCAAATTAGGCCAAGAATAATGGATGGGTTTCCATCTATAATATCGGTAACGTGAATATTTATTAGCTTGATCTGGAAAAAAAAGAAATGCATGTTAAAAGGAGAAAATATTTCACAGCATTTATCTCCCCAATGAATTTTCATGTGAATTTCATACTCACTGATCGGTTTTTTAGGAATCTCAGGGCATGTTCTATATTGATTCTACACTGGAATGTATTAGATCCTTTATCTCGAGGCTATGAAATTCAAGCAAAATATATTACTCAGAAATGTGATTTTTTTTTTAATCCACAAAATTTCTTAATGTTGTTTTAAAAGCTTACCAACTGTTGTCCCGAGAGTACTTCCAGCAGGTCCAGGAGGACATGCCCCTTTTTAATGTCTGCGAATAGGTCCGATACAACTGAGGGAGGGGTGTGCTACAAAAGGTCACAAGAAAAGTAATCATTGAAACTTTGCTCCAAAAACACGATAACTTTTAAGAACCTCATAAATGTGCTTTTGCATCTTTGCAAAAGCTAAGATTCAGTAGTGATTTTCTTCTTAATTAACAGAATGTAGAAAACACACAAAGTTCCACATCAAAACATGATAAGGAAAGTAGTGAACTTATCTCACAGCAAATTTCCAGTAACACAACACTCTTTCAGCTTTCACTGAGAGCTTAAAACTTGTGCAGTGAAGTGGCATTCAAGATGCTCAGAATCAGCCAATAGTGACCCATTTGGGGAGATTACATTTCTGGAGTAACCTGTTTATGAATTTCCTCTTTTTAGAATGACGAGCACTGTGCTGGGATGGGTAGCCTGGGTGAAGAGGCTCATTCATTTTGTATCTAGGTTATTCCAGGCACCTGGATCACTGAAGGCCAGGATAGCACAGAGATTAAGATCAAGGCCTCTGGGTCCAGACTGCCTGGGTTTGCATCCCAGCACTATCACTTGTAAGCTGTGGGACCTTGGAGAAGTCACACAACGTCTCTGTACCTTAGTTTCCTTGTTATTTAAACACGAACAATACTATCTGTCTCATAGAATGTTGTGAAGTCACTGAAACGTAACGAGTGGTCAGTACATTTAAAGTACTTACAACAGTGTCTAACATAACACTCAACATATATGACTTCTTGTTACAATTTCATTTGATAAAAGAGATGTTACTGCTTTAAATATTTTCTAGCACTGTCTCCCATATCCTTAACAAAAATGCCCCCTTTTCGTGTTGGGAAAGAATAACAGATATATCAAAACAAGATCAAGGTGACATTCACATTTTTTCAACCTTTTACATGTCACCAGTGCCATTTTGGGGACCAAAACTGAGGGAACAGGAGGAATCACTTAAATATATATTTATAGCTTGATTTGCTCTCTTTTTCCTCACCTTTGCCAACTGTGAGTTTATCCAGCATGTGAAGGTTTTCTTCTGAGTGTCTTCCTGTTCAGCTATTTAAAAAGGACAATAGCAGTTAGGAAACGAGAAGCCTCAGAAACCATTTGAACAAATCAACGTTTCAAAGGTCTGTCACTCTGGGTATGTGTGTGTATCTCACAAGCTTATAAACGTTCTAGGACTTAGTTTAAATTTCAGGTGTTTGTCCAAGAAGTGTTTTGGAAATAGAGCACGTTGAAATGAGATATTTTTCAAAGCCACCGTTTAACTGCAAGAGACAACGGTTTTTAATATTTTACCGACAAGAATTAGCCCCTACATGACCTTGACAGTGCTGTACAAGGACCTGTGAAAAAAAAAAAGGGGGGTTTCTAATCCAAATGGACTTGCAGTCTAAGCCAACACCACACGGTACTTCAGATAAACCCAGAACATCTGAATACATTTTAAAGGGCTCATAAAGTTGCAGCAGTTTAGTCTTGATATTTATCATGAAGAATATATTGTCACTGAATTAACTGTAAATCTGCTGCAATTAGAGTCAGAGAGACCTGAGTTCAAATCCTGCCTCTGTTAACTGAGTAGCTGTGTGACATGGGGCAGGTTCCTCGTGGAATAAGGTGAGAAGTACTCACCGCTAGAGACTGTTAGTGGTTCACTCAGAGTGAACAGACCCTGGCACCAAGGAAACACAGGAGAAGTGCCAGCTCTCACTTTTACTAACCAGGCAGGAGTCCAGGGAAAGATCGGAACACTTGGTGTGGATCCTCCCTTCCTCCCCAGGGCTGGAGAGAGCTCCATCCCGACACCATTCTTCCCCTCATCTCTAGCCCCTCGGCTCCAGCAGACACCCTCAACCCTGAGGTCAGGGGTTACCCTGCACACGGGACTGTCTTTCCATTTCCCCAGATCTCCTCATCCTACTGGACAGGGGTGAGAGCAATCCAGACACTCACTCTTCCCTGGGCCTAATGCTCACAGCCTTGTCCCCACCACCTACCGCGGGCTCACCAGATCTCATCTCACTGTGCCTGTGTCCCTGCTTACATCCCGTCAACACACACACAGACACACACAGTTCACACACTCTCAGGTCCCCCTCCATTCTCGCTCTAATTTCCAAAAGACTCTGCACGTCCCCCAATTTTTCTCATCTCCCACCTCTCCTTAACTCCTGAAACCCTTCACTGATGCTGAAATCCATAACAGACCATCAGCAAAATTCCCTTATGTGCCCACTACCCTCTTCACCTTTCAGCTCTAATTGAACCTCCACCCTAACCCAGAACTCTGCTTTCCCCACAGCCCTCCCAAGTGACAGCACTGCTTTCTCTTACAGACCTTGGACCACTAGTTCCTTGCTCTTCGCTGCTACTTCCAGATCATTTTCCACTCTCTTTGTCCCTGAAATGCTCCAGCTTTAACTCTCATGGCATCAGACAGTCCCCACTATTACAGTCATCTACTTACCTCTGTCATTCCTCATCATTTCTCAAAGGTTTAAGTTCCTTCCCCACTGTTGCTCTTTCCAATGTGACCCCTAATTCTTCGTAATTTCAATACACATACTGGTGAAACGTCCAACCTTCTGGCCTCTCTGTTTCTTGAATTCTTCTCCAATAAATGTGTCTTCTGCCCTGCCTTAACCACTCACTGTCATGGTTATACCCTGACCTTGTCATGACTAATAACTACAACTCATGATCGTGAGCTCATGCATCCCCATCTCTGAACATCATTCCTTACCTTTTCAGTCCATTCTCACTAGTGTCTCAACTCCAACAATCCTTGGAGTCCATCAGCAACTCCAAGCCATCAATTCTGCCAGTTTTACACTGTCCCTCGCCCCCTTGGTCTCCTTCCTTTCATCCTTATCCATCGTAAATTCCACGATCAATTATTACAAACACTCCCTGGCACCTCTCATTCTGCTGTGTGTTCTTCATCACCACTCTCTGCTCACCCACACCTGCACACATGCTGCTGAATGTGGCTGGAAGGAAATTTGTAACTGCTGACCAGTCTCATCGTGACCGCCAAGTAGGCCCCCAATGCTGCCTGGAAGTCATAATACACTGCCCTCTCCCACTCCTCTAGACAGCAATTTCACACCCTCTCCTTCTTTCTCAAACTCCCAACGCCTCCCCTCCCATCCTTACTCTCAGCTGAGACCTTGCTTCCCCAGGACACTTAGGGATCATCTACTTCCTTGTCTAGTAAACTATCAAAAGGCTCTGCCTCCAGCCTGTTAGCATGGGTGAGCCAGCCTCGCTCAGACCTAAAGCCAATCCCTTCCTTCACTCATTCACCAGGTCTCATCCCTTTGGAGCTACTCCAGGACCTTTTACTCCTTTCTCTCCTGTATTATCCTCTCCCCCACCCAAGACTATTCCCATTAGTACTGATCCATGCTATTAATTCGCCCATCTAAAACTAAAAAAACAAAAAACAACCCTCTCTTGACCCCATCAGGTACAGGTCCATTGTGGCAAAACTCCTCAAATAGATTTGTCTATGTTCCTGGTCTCCAGGTCCCCTCCTCCTTCTCCCTTAACTGAACCCACACCAATCATGCCCTTACCATTCCACTGAAACTACTGTTTCATCAAGGTCACCATGAATCGAGTTCATCAACGACCCCCCAGTCCCCACTAAAACCAATGATCGATTCTCAGTCTTCATCTTTCTGGAGCAATGAGCAGCACTCAGTACAGATGATCACTCTCTCCTTCTGCTTGCAGGCCCCATACCCTCTGTCTTCCTCCTCCATCACATGTTGGCTTCTCTCTTTCTCACACTTCATGTCCAATGCCTCGGGAAATCCTCTTACATCCACCTTCAAAATACATTCAGGGGGCTTCCCTGGTGGCGCAGTGGTTGTGAGTCTGCCTGCCAATGCAGGGGACGTGGGTTCGTGCCCTGGTCCGGGAAGATCCCACATGCCGCGGAGCGGCTGGGCCCGTGAGCCATGGCCGCTGAGCCTGCGCGTCCGGAGCCTGTGCTCCACAACGGGCGAGGTCACAGCAGTGAGAGGACCGCGTACCGCAAAAAAAAAAAAAAAAAAAAAAAAAAAAAAAAATATATATATATATATATATATATATATATATATTCAGGATATGACCACTTCTCACCACCTTCACTACAGCCACTGGTCCAAGGCACCTCCACCTCTCCCTAGATTACTGCAATAGATTCCTAACAGGTCTCCTTCCTTCCAGCCTTGCCCTCTGAATATTATTCTCAACACAGCAGCCAGAGTGATGGCACTCATCTGTAAGATCTATTCTGACCATCCTATTTCAAACTGTAACAACCCCACTTCTGTTCCCTCTTGTCCTGCTTGATTTTTTTTCTACAGTACTTACCACCCTTAACATTCTAGGTAAGCTATATATGTAGTATGGTTATCATTTAATGCCTTACTCTCCTCCCAATAGAATGTAAGCACCACGTAAGCAAGATATTTCATCTGTGATATATTCCAGGGGCCTAGAAGAGTCAGGCCCAGAACAGGCTGTAAGCAAATATTTGCTAAAAAAGTAGGAATAACAATAATTTTATTAATTATTATTAGTTATATTTTATTTGCTGTAGTGAGAAGGTCAAATCTACCTTTATGCGTTTACATTCCTTCTTTTAAATGATGTCCGTTCTACCTTCTAATACATTGTTTTCCTTTCACTCTACCCATTCTCCCTTATGAATCTCTAACACAGTTGAACTGAAATTGTTGGCATGACATCTAGCCTGAGTTCTCAAAAATGTTTTAATCTGATGAGAGTTCAGGTTGAGAAAATGAAAAGAATCTGAGTAAATGGAATTTTAGGGTGTTTGCAATTTTGACTGAGTAGAAATTAAGGATGCAGTTAACCTCATCAGATTTTCTCCTTAACTTTTTAAATCCATTACATTTTTTCTGTATTACCAGCTGAAATTAGTTATAGCTCAGTGATTTACACATTAAAGGGTGCTCAATAATTGTTAGCTGAACTGAACTGAGTTCTGACAAGCCAACCAGATAGTTTAGGCTTTTGAGAGTTATTTCTGTTTTTATAAATTTCATTTAAAGCAATTATAAAGAACTAGGGACTTCCCTGGTGGTGCAATGGTTAAGGATCCGCCTGCCAATGCAGGGGACACGGGTTCGATCCCTGGTCCGGGAAGATCTCACATGCCGTGGAGCAACTAAGCCCACATGCCACAACTACTGAGCCTGCGCTCTAGAGCCCATGAGCCACAACTATTGTGCCCACGTGCCTAGAGCCCGTGCTCCGCAACAAAAGAAGCCACCGCAATGAGAAGCTCGTGCACCGCAATGAAGACCCAAGGTAGCCAAAATAAATAAATAAATAAATAAAATTAAAAAAAAAAGAATTACAAAGGACCATAATTTTGTCCTATAATTCAAAATGTTACTAATGCTTTCATTGTTTGTTTCCCTAGAATCAGCAGATGATAAGACAATAAATTTTAAACATGTACTGACGCTTACCAAAAAATGTGTTGAGAGCTAATTTTGTTCCTCAATAGAGAAAACTAGAGAACAAGTTTTTATGTTTCCAGGATCAAGTTACATGCGCACAAAGTACATTAATCAAGGCCATGTGTATAAGCAGGAAGGGACTATTTCATTATTACAAAAAAGCAGAAATTCAAAACAAAAAACAAAACAAACAACAACGAAAACAAACAAAGAAGGCTCTCTTCTTTATCCTTAAGGAGCCAAGAGAGATTCTTTTTTTCTTTCTAGGTGTAAAGTATGGAGAAGAAACTAAGCAGGAATACCACCAGGTCCAGGACAGGGAGTCTACACTAATGTTAGGGGAATTACTGTGGGCGAAAGGAATAACTATAGAGGGGGTGAAATGCTGGCACAAAAAGGAATGTAAAGGAGCACTGTGTGCCCAAGAAGTTTGAGTATTGCACAAACACCTGGAAACCTCAGTCATTCTGAATTATTTCCAAGAAAGATGAGGGATCACATGATCATTTCCATGTGATGCTGGACAAAAGGGGTCTTGGTACTGAGCAAACTGAGGACTGTGAACTTTCCTAGGCTGAGAAAACAGGCAGCATATGAGGGCTCTATATGGACTGCTCAACTTGGAGCACCTAGTTTCACATAGGTTGGACTGACCTCTGATAGGGACATATATTTTAAATAACCAAAAATTTCCAATGAAAAACCTTAAGTTAACCCTGTCCTAATTTGATTAAAATCTAATAGAAACAAGGGGAAAAACAATAAGAGGAGCAGGCAGAACAAATCCCGACCCGAACTCTCCAGTTAGCAAATGAAACCCTCAGGAAAAGGTTTTTAAACTTCATGGCTTTTAGCAGAGCACAGGGAGATCAGCTCGGTGCTTTGTGACCGCCTGGAGGGGTGGGATGGGGAGGGTGGGAGGGAGGGAGATGCATGAGGGAAGGGATGTGGGAACAGATGTATATGTATGACTGATTCACTTTGTTATAAAGCAGAAACTAATAAAAAAAATTAAAAAAAATTTAAAATAAAAATAAATAAATAAACTTCATGGCTTTTAACTAACACACTGTCCACCTCTTCATCCTGGAAATCAGAACCCTTCAAATGCAACAAGGACCCTTGCTAATAGCAAACAAAGATGTCCCAGGTGCAATTAAACACCTTTATGACTACTCAATTAAATGGTTTCGTCTGTGCCATGTCACTTATCCCTTGACACACTTTTCTCACATTTTCATACTGCCTTATCCCTGAAAAGTGGTATTAATTCAACAGGAACCAGAGCCAAATAGCTCGCCCTATGGCAGGATAAGTAACCTTTTGTTCTTTTCAAAGGCTGACCCGTTGGGGAAAAAATAATTGAGAGCCACATGCTTTAAAGCAACTTAATTTGAGTGGGTGAGATTTTTTTTTAATGTTGGGTTTTATTTTTTAATTTCCAGAGTAACTTTCTAATAAAATAATAAAACTCTTCTCAAAATGGCATAAAGAGAATAGGACCTTTTATTTATTTAATTTTATTTTTTATTTTTTTAATTTAATTTTTATTTTATATTGGAATATAGCTGATTTACAATGTTGTGTTAGTCTCAGGTGTACAGCAAAGTGACTCAGTTATACATACACAAATATCTGTTGTTTTTCAGGTTCTTTTCCCATATAGGCAATTACAGAGTATTGAGTAGAGTTCCCCTGTGCTATATAGTAGGTCCTTGTTGATTATCTATTTTATATATTGTAGTGTGTATCTGTTAATCCCAACCTCCTAATTTATCCCTCTCTCCCCACCTTTCCCCTTTGGTAATCATAAGTTTGTTTTCTAAGTCTGTGAGTCTGTTTCTGTTTTTTAAATAAGTTCATTTGTACCATTTCTTAGATTCCACATTTAAGTGATATTATATGAAATTTGTCTTTCTCTGTCTGACTTCCTTCACTTTGTATGATAATCTCCAGGTCCATCCATGTTGCTGCAAATAGCATTATTTCACTCTTTTTTTATGGCTGAGTAATGAGAAAAAGACCATTTAATCAGCAGACATCAGGGACAGAAAAAGACAAAAACAGACAGAAAATAATAAAATCTATCATAATGATGAGTTTCTTAAAATGCCAAGGAATAGAGAATGAGAAATTCTCTATTCTGATTTTTAAGGCAAATAAGAAATATATAAAATGCAGGAAAATGTAGTCAGTGAATTTTATTCAGGCCCATATGGGTATCCTTGATTATCATTCTTGGAAAATATCTGGCTGAGTTTCAGAAAGGCATAGAAGGAAAAGGTTTTCTCTAGGTGTCATTACCATAAAAATACATTTAATCCCTGACTTTGTTCTTATTCAATCTGCCTTTTGTGAGCTGGCAACTCATATCCTTAGCTGGAAGGGAACTTAAATGAAAACAAATTGAGTTAAGCTCAATTAAAGAGGGTAGATTTTAAGTTCCTTATAAATCTCATTATTAAACTACCAAGGCCACTGGGTCTCAGCAAGGTCCAGTCTCCACAAAAGTTCATCTAAAATGTTGACTCCAGCAGTCCTCCCTGGTAGTAAGAGTTCAAAGGCAGTTACCCAGGCATGAGAATCTCTAATTGACATTTTCACTTAAACACAGAGCAAAACGTTATTACAATGTGGCTTCTCCAAGAATGTTCTCTACTGCATGAGGTCACCAAGGAGGCCTTGCAACCTTCTCTATCCAGGAATTTCCCTTCTTCCCTTTCTATTGCTGGGTTATTGATAACAGGTTTATTGCACATGGCACCAGATTTATTACTTGGATCTTTCACTCTCCTCATTAAAATCTTTTGATCACCCCCTAATTCCATAATGAATAAATTATAGATTCTTAGCCTAACATTCTAGGTCATTCAGAATTTGACTCCAATCAACTTTTTCCTGACTCATCCTCCATGACTTCCCCACTTACATCCTACTTCTCTAGCCAAACTAGAATATATGCAGTTCCCCAGTTAAGTTGCTCTCTTTTCTGCATCAACATGCTATGTACCCTCTGGACTGGCTAATCCTCCCGCATCCCTCTGCATTCACAGAAACCAGAGCACCCAGCACAATGCACATGGGGGGCATTTGATCAACATTTGTTAAAATAAGACATATCCTGTTCAAATGTACCCTTTGTGAAATAGAAATAATCTCTTCTGGCTCTGGCCTACCACAATACTTTGTTGGGTCTTTTTTTTTTTTAATCATTATTACTATTAGGAAGTAATATATAATCCTCATAAAACATGTTTTATAAACAGTAACAGAATTCAAAGTTAATCTTAACTTTCCCCACACACCCATTTTCCTTCCCCAGAGACAACATTAATTAACAATTTCCTGTGCATCCTTCTAGATTAGACAGGCAAAGAACATAAATTCTAAAGAGCAAGGATTTGTTTTGGTCGGTCACTGGGTTCCTCGCTCCTAGAATAATACCTCACAAGTAGAAGGCACTCAGTCAATACTTGTCGAATGAAAGAATGAATGTATGTATACGTAAATTAAATTACTACACATGATATGGTTTCATTTTTTAAGTTGATAATTCAAAAAGCAGCAATTTAGGTACACTATTTAAAGTTAAAAAGCATCTGTTAAGCCATAAGAAATTTTTAAAAAGGAGATCATAAACCTTCCACATTACCAGAAAGGAAGAAAATTATCATTTACCCAGTAAAAAGAACAAAGTAGATACGTATGTGCCAATGCAGGTATATTCTTAAGTGAAAAAGAGCAAATTATAAAATAGCATGTTTATCATCATTCTACCTGTATTTTTATGAAAGGATAGTTACATGAATAACCAACAGTTTTGTTTCTATCTTATGGTAATTACCACTTGCTGCTCATGTACTGCAGTCATGTACCTCTATGTGGTTTCTCTCCTACTCATTGTATCAACCTTAATATTAAACCCTTATGCTTTTGTGTTTTTGCTTCCCCTTAGACCAGTGCCATGTAGAGAAGAGGTACTCAATACATTTTGCTGATTGAAAGACTTAGTAAATATTAAAAGATTGAGGTTCAAACTGACTTATTGCATGGAGAAGAATTTATTGGCAACAGTTACTAGGCCTATGTCTTATCCTAATCCTTGTTTTAAAAACCCCTGGGCACAGATGTAGAGAACAAATGTATGGACACCAAGGGGGGAAAGCTGTGGGTGGGATGAATTGGGAGATTGGGATTGAAATATATACACTAATATGTATAAAATAGATAAGTAATAAGAAGCTGCTGTATAAGAAAAATAAATAAAATACAAAAACAAAAACCCCTGGGTAGTTTCTTTCTTCTACTAAGAAAATGTCTTGAACAAAAGGGCATGCACTGGGCTTCGCTGGTGGCTCAGTGGTTGAGAGTCCGCCTGCCGATGCAGCGGACATGGGTTCGTGCTCCGGTCCGGGAAGATCCCACATGCCGCGGAGCGGCTGGGCCCGTGAGCCATGGCCGCTGAGCCTGCGCGTCCGGAGCCTGTGCTCTGCAACGGGAGAGGCCACATCAGTGAGAGGCCCGCGTACCCAAAAAAAAAAAAAAAAGGGCATGCACTAATGAGACCCTGCTGCTCTCCCCTGAAACAATGCTGCCAACTTTCTGTTAGACAAGGTAAGAATAACTAAATTCAGACAATAATGCAACACATTTTAGCCATGTGTTCCAACAGCCATCCCAAAGAATATTACCCAAGCAGTTATCCAATAGAAAGGGAACTAAAAATAATAAGTAAATGAAAGAAAACACACAGGCATGCACAATGAAAACAAGAAAAGCCTAAAATATCTGAAGAATAAACAGGAAAAGGCCTGTTACTGAACTACAAAAGGGGAGACTATTAACCAACAGAAAAAGCAGAGGGACAATTTACAACACGTTTCCTTGCAACCAACCATAAGCCAAACAAATAAGCAAGTAAGAAAGAAAAATAAATAGTACCAGGACTGAGATCTCACTTATTGAACCAGAAAAGTGAGTTTAGAAGCTAAGTCCTAGCTAACACATCTCATAAACTCAATGTGCAAACACGTCTCTACTTCAAAATTCTTTTCATTCACATATTTCCTCCCAGGAGAATCTGTGTTGTCACTATGGAAAAAACAGCACTTGCCTGTCAAACTCAGCATTCCAGGACTGAAATGACACTCTACCTCCCTACTTCTCCCAAAACTGTGCTCATTTGTGTTTTCATCTTATGGACTTGACACCACCATCCTTTTTTTTTTTTTTTTTTAGCGGTACGCAGGCCCTCTCACTGTTGTGGCCTCTCCCGTTGCGGAGCACAGGCTCCGGATGCGCAGGCTCAGCGGCCATGGCTCACGGGCCCAGCCGCTCTGCGGCATGTGGGATCTTCCCGGACCGGGGCACGAACCCATGTCCCCTGCATCGGCAGGCGGACTCTCAACCACTGCGCCACCAGGGAAGCCCGACACCACCATCCTTTATCAGCCCCAAGTACAGCCTACCGCCAAATCCTGCAAATTCGCCTCCACATGGCTCTGGTATGCGCTTCCTTCTCTACATCTGATGGCCCTCTTGCCTGATCTACCGTCAGGTCTGGCCTGGACCATGTCCATGGCCAACCAGGTCTGCTCTGCTCCCTTCAATCTGTTCTCCACTTCAGCCAGTAGATCTGACCACAGTACCCTTTCCACCCTTTGATGGTTTCCCTCTGCTCTGAGGATCAAAAGCAAAACAGCCTGTGAGGCTTGCATGGTCCACCCCAGAGCATCTCTCCAGCCTCGGCACTTACAGCTCTCCTCCATGCCCAGGGCTCCAGCCACTCCATCTTCCTTCAGGGCCTTTACAAGCTATGTTCCCTCCTGCCACAGCTGTTTGCACCACCCTGCCTACTTGACTTCTAATTACCCTTAGGGCTCAGCTCAATTGTTGCATCCCGAAGGAAACCTAAGTCAATCTGTCTTCCTCCACTACTTAGCACCTGCCTCAACTTATAATCATTGACAAGGTTAAGAGCATGGGCTCTAGAGCCAGACTACCTGAGTTTGATCCCGTATCTGCCACCTACTTGCTATGTGCCTCAGTCTTCTCATCTGTAAGATGGGGATAACAGTACCTACCTCACAGAGTTGCTAAGAGGATTAAGTACTTGTACTGATGTAGAATCAGAGATCAACAACAGATAATCCCAAAGGCCAAATGTAGCCCACCACCTATTTTTGTAAATACAGTTTTCTTGGAACACACACACATACTGTCTGTAGCTATGTTTATGCTAAAATGGCAAGTTGAGTAGTTGCGACAGAGACCATATGGACCTCAAGGCTAAAATATTTACTACCTGGTCCTCTACAAAAAAATGTTTATCAATCCCTGGCAAGATTATGCTTGATCTACACAAATGAATATTAGCTACAACATGGATGAATGTTGAAATCATTATGCTAACTGAAAGAAGCCATCACAAAATACCACATATTATATGATTCCACATGTACAAAATGTCCAGAATAGGACAATCTATAGACACAGAAAGTGGATCAATGGTGGCCTTGGCCTGATGCAGGGAGGAGTAGAAGGTTTTGGAATAAAATGGGAAGAAAGGGTATGGGGTTTCTTGGGGGGTGGGGGGGGCAGGCAGTGATAAAAATGTTCTAAAATTAAATGCAATGGTTGCACAATTCTGTGAGTATACTAAAAATGATTGAATTGTACACTTTAAATGGGCGAGTTGCATGGTATGTGAATCACATCTTGAATTATATCTCGATAAAGCCGTTCCTAAAAAAATATTAGCTAACATCTGTGAGCTAACTTGATTACTATCTGCCTCCTCACTAGCCTACGGGCTCTAGGAGAGCAGAGGCCAGGTCTGATTTAGCGCCTCACTTTGCCTGCAGCTTGTACACAGTGCGTTTCATGTTGTGCGACTTCAGAAAGCCTTTGTTGAATGAATGGTTATTTGGCTGGGGCAGGAGCGAGAGGGGCTTTGTTGCTATTTTTCCCCAGTGAACCCGCAGATTTAAGTACTTAGTTTGTTGGGGAAATCTATGACACACAGCAAAGAATTTCTGCTTAGGGCCTTAGCACGTAGGATCCAGCAAGGTCCTGTAGCCACATGAGGCAACCACACCCTTATGCAAACACCTGAGACTTTCACACTGAGGCTTTTGTTTCCAGTCCCATGCAACATAGTTCCTGGCTCTCTGCGTAAGCAAATCTTGTATTTCTAGCACATGAAAATGAGCCCACAATACAGATAAAATGCCTAGGATCTGGGGTGCTATTTTTTGCTCTTCTTTCTTACCCTCTTCTGACTCACCTGAGTTGCTCAATAAACATCTGTGGCATGAATAAATCAAAGAAACGACTACATTTCTTTTAGCACATATTTCTTACTCCTTACTGCCTTTTACCAACCACATTAACACTGTGAGCGTTTTTCTTGTGAAAATCAAGGTGTGAGCCTAAACACCTTCCACTAGGGCAGCAGTCCAAGCACCTCTGACTTCTGAGTGCAGAAGAGCCAGACTGCACTACGGCGATACGTGCCGTGATTACAAGTCTAGGATTCCTACACGTTTGAACGCCAGCGAGTCACGGTTTAAGTGCACAGTTCTGTGCCCCAATTCCCAGAGATCCTGACTGAGGGGGTTCACATAGCTCACGCTCAGAAACTCCTAGCTAAAGTAATTAGACTGGTTTACATGTGTGACTTATTCTTGAGACAACACAAGGGAACAGGAAGGGCCTGGCAAAAATAGTAATGAAATAATAAACTGAGATATTAACATAATGTAATGCAGTGTAGATCTATTCTAACTTATGGGTATCCTAAGACAGGCTTGGAGGGGCTCAGAAGGCTGGCTGAAACAAGCCATGTCCAGGAATAAGTAGGACTCAAGGGTAAGGAACAATGACACTATTTCATTAAAGCTTCTAGTCAAGTGGTCAGGCAGGCATTTTGTAAATGAGAAAACTATAGCTCCCAGAAGATGAAGGATTTTTAGTCACTCATTCAATAAGCATTTACTGAAAGTCTACTGTGCCCTGGATACTGTGCTCTAGATGTCACATCTGGTGAGGGAGAAATTCAAATCCAGACATGTCTGATACCAAAATCCATGTTCTTTTCATTATAATTAAAAATCAGCTGAAGTGCCAGATCCGTGGCCCCTCCAGCTACCACCCTATCTCTGTCCTCCCCTTCAAATCCAAACTTCTTGAAAGAATTGTCTACCCTGGCTGTCTTCACTTCCTCACCTACCACTCACTTCTCAACCTACAAAAAGCTGGCTTCCACCCCAGCCCCTCCACTTAATTCTCAGCAGGACCACTTATAATATACTCATTGCTAAACCTCATGGATACTTCTCAGTACTTTTTGGATATCTTGAAACTTCTGATACTGTTTACTACCCTCTCCTTCTTGAAATATTCTCTTTCTTAGGATTCCACAGTACCACACTCACCTTGTTGTCTTTCTACTTCTCTGGACACCCCTTCCCAGGCCCTATTATGGGCTGGTTTTGCTGTTTCTATCTCTGGAATGTTCTGCCTAGGCCCTTCTTCTCTTTCTCTAGATACCTGCATCTGCTCCCAGGGAACCAATCACCATTTATATACTAATCACTTCCAAATCTTTACCTTCAGCCCAGGTGTCTGTTTCTCCTGAGCTGTGCATATGTTTATTCCACTATCTTCTGGGTATCTCCACCTACTTATTCCAGGGACACTTCAAACTCAGCATTTCCAGAACTGAGTTACCATCTCAATCAACTCCCTCTCCTACCAAAGTTGTTCTCCTGCATTTTTTTTCAGTGAATGGTTGCACATCCACTCATTTGCCCAAGAATAAACCTGAGTCATCTTTGATACTTCCCTCTCCCTCCCTTTCCCATACCCAAACAAAAAGTCCTGATAATTACCTCAATAAAGCTGAAAATAAAATTTTTTTCATATGATATAGCTTATATGTGGAATCTAAAAAAAAAGGGTACAAATGAACTTATTTACAAAACAGAGGTAGAGTCACGGATGTAGAAAACAAACATGGTTAGCAGGGGATGGGGAAGGGAATAAATTGGGAGATTGGGATTGACATATACACACTACTATATATAAAATAACCAACAAGGACCTACTGTATAGCACAGGGAACTCTACTCAATACTCTGTAATGGCCTACATGGGAAAAGAATCTAAAAAAAAGAGTGGATATATGTATACGTATAACTGATTCACTTTGCTGTACACCTGAAACTAACACAACATTGTAAATCAACTATACTCCAATAAAAATTTAAAAATAAAATAAAAATTAAAAAATTTTAAAGCCCTGAAAATTGTATCTATTAGATATCTCTGGATACCCATTTCTCTCCATCCATACTGGCAACTCCTAGATGAGGACACCATTATCTCTCAGCTGGTCTTCCTGTCTCCACACGCAGTCCCATAAGACCACACCCCACAGTGCCCCCTGGGTGATTTCTAAATCACTAGTTCTGAATATGCTTCTACTCAGAATCCTTCAGTTGCTTCCCCTTGGTCTTAAGAAAATCTACAAACCCCTATACATTTACATGACCTCATCTTTTCACACTCTCCTTCAAACTCTAATCCTCAGTCTTGCTAAACATCCGTTTCCTGGAATGTGCCACATTCAGCCTCATCTTCTGGCTTTTATATGCCTTCACCACAGCCTGGAGCACTCTTTCCACCTTCAATGCCTGCTCATCAATTAACACATTTTAGGTCTAAGCTTAGAAATCACTTCCTCTGGGAAGCTTTCCCTGACTCCCAAGTCTGGGTGAGGTATTCCTACTCTGTACCTCTATAGCACCATGTCAGCCCTCTTTGCAGCACACATCATACTCTACTGTTGATATAATTGTCTGTATCCCTGTAATCAGAACATACGTTTCAGGACAGCACATGCCATGTGCCATCCCCTGTGTTCAGCACAGTGTCATACACCATAGGTATTTTAAAACACTTGTTGAATAATGAATGAACAAATAAATGAATGGGGCTCTAGCAATAAATGAACCTAACTTAGGAAAAGCATAACAGTTAATGGAGCAGTATCTCTTACTTTAAAAAATCCTACCTTTCCCTTCAACAAGTACCTGATATCAACAAAATTTCTTGAAATGTTAAGTCACTGTCTCTACTCCCTCACCTCCCATTCTCTCCTCAACCCCCTCCAGTCAGGCCTCCATCTCTACTATCTGAGTGTGGCGAATGTATTAGAGCCACCAACTGACACTATGAACCCAATCCAATGGCCATTTCTCTACTTAACACAGTTGACCATACCCCCTTCTTGAAATATCTTCATCTAGGGGTTTCCAGGCCATCACACTTGCCTGGTTTTCCTTCTTTGGCCTTGGCCACTCCTTCTCAGTGTCCTTTGCTTGCTCCTCCTCTTCTGTTTGACCTCTGAACACTGCAAGACCTAAAAGGTCTGCTCTAGCTACATAATCCACAGGTGATCTCATCCAGTCCGTGGCTTTAAATATAAGTATACCAGCCATATGCTGATGGCTGCCAAATCTATACCTTTCTCTAGAACTCTTGAATCCTGACATCCAACTGTCTACTTGACATCTCCATCTGGATATCAAATAAGCATCTCATATCTATCATGGCAAAAATACAAGCTTGATTTCCCCAAAAACTAGTTTATCTGCCAATCTTTATCGCAATAAATTCCATAACCAACTGCTCAATTGCTCAAGGCAAAAATTTAGAAATTATCCTTCATTTCTCTTATTAATCACCCAATCATCCCAATGTTCACAAACATCCTTTGAAAAAAATCCGTGGTTCTTCATCCCATTGCTACCACCCTGGGTCCAAAATACTATGATATCTCACCAGGGCTACAACAAAAGCATCCTAACGGGCTTTCCTGCTTCCCCTCCTGCTCCCAGATAATCCCCTCTCCACCCAGCAGCCAGAGTGGAAAATGTAAATCAGATCATGTTACTCCCTTGATTAAAACTTTCCAAAGGTTTCCCATCCACACACCTCAGCTTAGAGCTGATGAATCCCTGCCTAACCCAGCTCTGCCTTGCCTTGCTCGCCCATCACGCTGCCCCTCATCCACCACAATCCAGCCACACCAGGCTCCCTTTGCGCCATGAATTCACCATGTTTGTTTCTCTTGTTGAGTTCTTCCTTGAGCCATTGTCTCATACTGGAATGCTCCTCCCTAGCTCTTTGCACAGCAGCTCCTTTGTGTTATTCAGTTGCTCCTTAAGTGTCTCCTCTTCCTTCTCTGACACCTGATCTAAAGAAGATGCCCAAGCATAAATCCATTTTTGCATAAATCTGTTTTTGATATTTGCTATTTTTCTTAATGATTTATTCTTTGTCTCTGTAACTGAAATGCAAGCCTCGTGGGGCACATGAAGCTTACTGGAGTTGTTTACCTCGATAACTTCTCAACCCAAAATGGTGCTTGATTAAAAAAAAAAATAGTGCTTGATACAAGGTGGGGTTTCAGGGAACACATGCTGCATGAATATATCAATGAACAGATTTACCTGTATTCATAAAAACCATAATTACGTGATAAAGTGGTTAAGTGTGAATTCACCTGTACTTTTGAAACATTTTGTTTTGAAGACATCAAACCACCCTGGAAGTTCTGCCAAGTAAACACTCAGACTGAGGCAAACAGACACATACAGCAGAACTAGTTCACACTCTGAATATCCTTCTTAACTGAAGATGAGGCCAACAACGCCCACGTTCTGGAAAGATCCTACATGTTACTCAAATTTGAGAAGGGCCGTTGGTGTTCTGTATTTGAGCCAGGTGCCCTTGATCTTGTAACATTTTGCTGCCCGTGTAATTGGTAGTCCCCTTTGTAGTAAAGGCTAAAAAGACCAAGGCGTGACCCGTGGGTGCTGCTCCACCCCAGAGGCAGACAGCAAGTGTATGTGGCTGCTCTTCTCCCATTTTCTTCCAGTGCTCATTCAACACATGTTGCCTCATAGACCATCAATGACCAGGAGAAATTATTCACCCAGAATCTCATATCTCTCCTGCAAAGATACACACATTGATAACGTCAAACATTCCATTTCTCTAATAAATCATTCATAGCTTTTTATCTATCATTTTTAAATGACTCTAAAAATACCTGGTGGTTATTAGTAAACTTCAGCTCTCATACATATTGAGAACAACAAGTACAGTTACCTTTTACCAAATTTCCCTGCTGAACGTTTTAGAAAAATGGAGCCATTTGGAGAAATTAAAATCACCAATGCTGAAACCAGATGAGGGAAGTAATCTCTTGAAGAGGCACATTTAGAATGACCTCTGATTTTTAGAGTATAAAGTCACACACTAAACCCACCAGATGGTTATAAATTAATCTCATATTTACTTCAAATTTTCCCATTTCCAAGGGGAAATTATTTTGAGTTTTATTTTTCCTAAATACTACTTCAAGCTCTGAATAATTACACCGCTTCCCAACACACATGCATACACAACAAACGCTCAGAAAAATCTTGTATCTCCCACAGGGCTAATTAAAAAGGATTCTGATTTCTATAAGGAATGAATAAGATCTTTGTTAACCTACTTTAACAGGACTCTAAATGACCCTGGATTTATCTTGCCCTACTTTTCAAAATGTAACTGACCCAGAATAAAGTAAGCTTATCCCCAAACTCCTGGCAAAAACAGAACCAAAGTTCCCAGAAGACGAAACCGTATATACAACCTAAAAAGAAAAAAAAGAAAAAGAAAAAAACTTTCCCTGAAAAACATCATTCACTGCAAACACCACTGCTTCCAGAGCTATTTTGTTTTTCATTTAATTGGGATATTTTTAAGATTATGAAGCTTTACAATATGAAGGCAAATAATCCTCCAAAAAAACACAGCAGAAGACAGTATCAGCTATTATGATATCAGGAACTTTCTGGAAGCTTTTTTGTTGGGACAGTACAGCACTGGTAGCTGGTGAAGGACTACAACTTGATTATTTTCTCCGGGTGTAATAATCACCTAATTGGCAAAAAAACAAAAACAAAGAAACCCAGAGATAATTTGCTTTTATTCGTAATAACAAAGCAGTCTGCCTTGGTTAAAGAAGCAAAACTACTGTCTGCATATTTCTTATTCTTCATTCATCATTTCAAAATCCCACATTGGGGACCTAGGTGCAAAAGGGCAGAAATCCTACCCAGAAGCATTTTATTAAATCCACTCCTCTTTCTCAGTCTTCACAGTTTCATTCACTCACTGTCACAAGGTAGAACAGAATTTCTCTCAGAAACATGATACTAAAACACTAATGAGCCCCTAAACACCATATACATACCTCACTGCCTCGTGTCTAAAGAAATCTTTGTTTCCATCCTGTCTGATTTTCCTGAACACTGAACAATTTTTCTAATTCAGGATACTTTATATTTTTTTTTCTTTTTTTTAATTTAAATTTAATTTTTACTTTATATTGGAGTATAGTTAATTTACAATATTGTGTTAGTTTTAGGTGTACAGCAAAGTGATTCCGTTATACATACACATATATCCATCTTTTTCAGCTTCTTGTATAGGTTATTACAGAATATTGAGCTCCCTGTGCTTTATGGTAGGTTCCTGTTGATTATCTATTTTATATATACTAGTGTGTCTATGCTAATCCCAAACTCCTAATATATATCTTTATAGTGGAATGGCCACTCAGTTTTTCATTACACAGTTTTTTATTGAAAGCCTAAAACACGTCAGAAATTTCATTGGTAATAAAGGCACAAGATTTCCTATGCAGGGCACCTAACATACTTAGAGGAGCCCAGATGGCTTATTAGAGCAAGAGATGTCCAAAGACAAAAGGAAACTCCAGGATAAGGAACAATTACACAGGGTTCAGCAAGAAAACAAACTCCCAGGAAGTTCTTATTTGTGTAACTTGTTGATGTCACTTTCACGTGATGTCAACAGGCAAAAGCACAGCTGCACTACATGCCTCTTGAAGGTGTTCAATCTATTCATCTTTGCATCCTTAACACCCTACCTATGGTTGCCATCGAATATTTACTGGACAAGTGAATAAAATTCAACATTACATCACATAATTATTCTTATAATCTAACCCAACGAACACAAATATTTTCTAATGTTATTAAAAGGAATACATAAATTGAAAGCCTCCCTTCAGATGGATACTCAGTAAATCATGAATAAATTTAAATGGAGAATAACCTAACTACAGAGACTTACATTTCACTGCTCAGCCCTACCAAGCAATGTCTACCCAGAAGGCATAAAGGGCTTTTTAACCTTTTAAAATATGTCATCTAGAAGATAACAGCACTAAATAAAACATATGAGCACTGTTTGAAACAACACAGTAACTTGGCTGGACATGGTTTTATACAGGTTCATGCAGATGGTTAACCATTCACCAGCATTTTGGCAGAACTGCATGAAAGTTAACTCCACGTGTGGTAGCAAAGGTAACAGAATACACACTCCTTCCTAGTCCTTTGTCTAATTGATGATAACATTCTGTATTCAGATGCTGTTGCTCTAATGAGCTACCACTGGCTTACCTCGTTTTTGAAAACAAAATAATGTGCTCCTGGTACATAAAATTATTTTGTCCTTTTATGGCCAAAAAAATATTATATTTATGTGTTAAAAAGAAACAACTTGGGCCTCCCTGGTGGCGCAAGTGGTTGAGAGTCCGCCTGCCGATGCAGGGGATACGGGTTCGTGCCCCGGTCTGGGAGGATCCCATATGCCGCGGAGCGGCTGGGCCCGTGAGCCACGGCCGCTGAGCCTGCGCGTCCGGAGCCTGTGCTCCGCAACGGGGGAGGCCACAACAGTGAGAGGCCCGCATACCGCAAAAAAAAAAAAAAAAAAAAAAAAAGAAACAACTTAAATCGGGACTTCCCTGGCCGTCCAGTGGTTAAGACTTCACCTTCCAAGGCAGGGTGTGCAGGTTCAATCCCTGGTCGGGGAGCTAAGATCCCACATGCCTCACAGCCAAAGAACCAAAACATAAAACAGAAGCAATATTCTAACAAATTCAATACAGACTTTAAAAATGGTGCACATCAAAAAAAAAAAAAAAAAGAAAAGAAAAAACTTAAATCTGAAACGTATAAAGTGTCCAAAATAGTTCAAAATTGCTGTAGCTACCACTTAAAATATCACAAGATGAGTCAGCCTAGTCAATTTCACTCATTGTTGTTGTTGTTTTTTTTTTTTTTTTTTTTTTGCGTTACATGGGCCTCTCACTGTTGTGGCCTCTCCCGTTGCGGAGCACAGGCTCCGGACGCACAGGCTCAGCGGCTATGGCTCACGGGCCCAGCTGCTCCGCGGCATGTGGGATCTTCCCGGACCGGGGCACGAACCCATGTCCCCTGCATCGGCAGGCGGACCCTCAACCACTGCGCCACCAGGGAAGCCCCACTCATTGTTTTTAATTGAATTATAGTTGATTTAAAATATCATGTCAATTCCAGGTATCAATTTCACTCATTATTAATTTGACTTTCAAATGGGCCCTCTACCTGTGTCGTGCTATTAAGCTTTCCATGACATAGGAAGTTCTCAAGAGTTTCTTTGAAAACAGGATTTTTTATCTACAACAATTTATTTTAAGCATATTGATATAAAATAGTATTTAATGGTCTTATTATTTGATGCTATTAAAATACTTGGTGAAAAGACACTAAATAAAAAGGAAGTTAATACTTTGGACATTATAGTTGCTACCACTATTATCTCAAGCAGCTCAGCTTCTAACTTTGGAGCTTCTCCACCTTATTTTCCATAGTCATAACTGCAGAGTTCTATTGAGTCTTCCACCTTAAAGGTTTCTTAACTGTCCCATACTTTCCTACTCACTGCTATAACTCGAATCCACACCAACATTACCCAATACCCAGATATTTGCAAAGCTTTCTAATCAGTTTCTCCAATTTCACTTTCTCACCCCTTTCAAGTCTTCCTATACCTCAAACCCAGTCTAATCTCCTAAGGCACAACTCTGACCATGGACCCTGTCCTCTCATTCCCAAGACCCAACAGGTCCTGCTGCCTAAAAGCAAAATCCCCAAACTTCTTGGGCTTGAATTCAACTCCCTCAAGGATCTTCATCTCAGAAATACTACTGAAGGGATTCCTCCTTTGGTCTCAAATTAAATGGAATAGCAAAGAAAGTCCCTTCCAACTTGAAAACTCTGTGGTATTATCCAGCTTTACCCTTTACTGCTTGCATAATCGTATCTGCCCGATACATCAAAGAAATGTTCTCTGAACATACCGTTCCCACCTGAAGAGCTTAGCAGAGATGTTATTTCAGACAAAATATGTAGTTACTATTCTCTTAGGATAAAAGGGAAGGAAGCACCTATTATTTTGCCAGGTAAGAAATCCAATGGAAAGATGTAAAGAAATTCTATAATGGAAACCTCAGTAAAGCAAATAATTTTTAAAAGCAACCATTTATTTATCATTTTAATAGTTTAAACTTTCATATCTATAATTTACTTAAAATGTGGATCATCCATGGTAGTACAAAATGCACTAAACTAAAATAAATTCCAGTTTTTACATTAATCTGCTCAAATTGTTCAAATTCACAAATGTCATTTCTTTTTCCTCCCTAAAATCCAATCATTTCAATATTACTATCCTCACTAGACTAAGAGATCACAAATATCTCTCTACAAAAAGTGCCTTTAAAAATCCCTTCATATGGGCTTCCCTGGTGACGCAGTGGTTGAGAGTCCGCCTGCCGATGCAGGGGACACAGGTTCGTGCCCCAGTCCGGGAAGATCCCACATGCCGCAGAGCGGCTAGGCCCGTGAGCCATGACCGCTGAGCCTGCGCATCCGGAGCCTGTGCTCCGCAACGGGAGAGGCCACAACAGTGAGAGGCCCGCGTTCCGCAAAGAAAAAAACAAAACAAAAAATCCCTTCATAAAGACATTTTCTCAAAGATCACACAAATGATGAACAATAAATGATGTTTATTGTCCTGCTCTATGAATTTCAGCAAAGCACGGCCTGATTCCTTAGGTCTGATGCCTTGTTGGCCTTGCACACATAACATACCTGTTTTCATAGCATATCAACAATGATTCACCACATTTCAATGCAGACGTTTTAATCTTTTCTTAAGCGTATTATTCTCAGTCAAGGTATGGCCATAATTGCCTCACCTTATATAAGTTTTTGGCTAAAATAAAATAGGCATTATTAGTTAAATAGGCCTCTTTCTTCCTTTTAAAAAAGGTTCTGAAATGAGGAGAAAAAACCTTTCTTATGAGCGGTCATCCTGAGCCTTTCATATGACATAAAATCTCTTTACTCATATTACTCCAAGGATCACTAAGCACATGTGAATTCTGTGAAATACAAGTCTGCTTACATGGTGTACAAAGCCAAATGCTTTTAAGACTATTGCCAACAGCCTGCAGTTCGGTAGTTGCTAATGCTCATAATATTGTCTATCAATGTTTTTGTCTACATAGCTAATAACCGTGCAATGAAACCAAAGTTACCTTCAGAAATACATACAAGTTCCTTCTTTCTTTCCTTCTTCCTCCCTCCCTCCTTTCTTTCTTTCTCTCTTTCTTTCGGCAACTCAGGCCGAAAGAATCATTACAAATCTGCTGACAACAATACAGAACTTAACTTTGGGAAATCCATTCATTTCATGGTTAAGCCTTCATTCTACAGTCATGGGAACTCCTCAGTTGAGAGTACTTGGCTAATGTGAGCAGCCCTTGCCCAGTGTAAAGCTGACTATAGTATAGTATTGGTTTTCCACCTCTCCCCCTATAGAGCAATGCATCCAGCAGCATATTCCTCTAAAGAGACCATGAAGGAAAATCATTCACACTGGCAGCACATGTATATCACATTTCCATTGCCAAGCAGCCCATACTCATCTCCTACTGTAGAACAGATTGTATAACCTAGTATAATTGAAAACATGCTATAAGAAAACACTCATTTATCAGTAATTTGCCAATTATCTTGAGCTACTTGTGAACCTGAGATTAATGTTACTTGAAAATGCCCATCCATATTCAGGATGTGAAAGATTGCTATAAAAATTAAAAATATAAAAGTTTGCTGTGGATTAACTAGGATAAGGCTAAGATTTATGTGTACTTTCCAGAGAAGTTGTTCGGGAAATTCCCTCTTTCAAATTGTTCTTTGAACTATGTCGGAGTGGCTGTGGTGCAGTGGAAAGAAAACTATCCTCCAGGTCAAAACTGAGCTCTGCTGCTCACGAACCGTGTGACTCTGGGGGAGTAATTCCATCTTTGTGAGCCACAGCTTCCTTCTCTGTATCTTGAAGATAAAAATATCTACCTTACAGTGTGGTTGTAAGGATCAAATGAGGTAATGTACATAAGGGTGCTGTGTAAGCTAGAGCATGCTACATAAAACTCTACAGTGGGGAAGAAAACATTTTTAAATATAACACCTATAATATTATTATAAGTGCTAAAATAGGTACTATGGGAGAACAGAGGAGAGAGTGTTAATCTCAGCCAAAGAAAGAGTGGGGCTCATGGAGAGGGCCGAGTCTGGCTAAGTTTGGGATGAATAGGGATAGAGGAGTACTAGATGAGCTGGACTCTTCCGGTGGAAAGAGGAGACAGGAGAGCTGCAGGGGGAACCACCTGAACAAAAGCACACGAGCAGGGGAGCATGGCCCCTCAAGGAGCCATGGGGCTGGGGCACAGGGTGCTTGTGGGAGATGAGGGCAGAGAGAAAGGTGAGCAGCAGACAGGAAGTGCCTGTGAGCCACACCAAGAAGTCTAGACTTTATCCCATATGTGATAGGAAGCCATTGAACAGAAATGTCAAAACTGAAAACCAGACATCTGGTTTACCATTTTTTCCTGTCCACCATGCAATTTCTACTCTAGCTATGTGCTCCTGGACAAGAAATCCTTTGGGACAAAGACTTTAACTGTAATATCTACAAAGAAATTACGATGCATTTATTGAGCTCCTACTCTGTGTCAGGCAGGCATGGTGCTAAGCCCTTTGCATGCATTATGGTTCATCTTCAAAGCACAGGTGCAATATAGGCATTATCATCCACATTCTAAATATGAGGAAACTGAGACAAAACAGATAAAGTCTCTTATCCAAGTTCAAAGAACTGGTAAGTGGCAGAGCCAGCATGAGAAATTAGATTTACCTGGAAGTTTGCACTTTTTGACTGCTTTCAGCCAACTCCACCACCACCACTGCCTCTGGTAACCACAAATCTGATCTTTTTCTGTGAGTTTCTATGTTGGGTTGGTTGCTTGTTTTTTAAGTATTATTGACCTACAACACTATATTAGTTCCTGTTACATAACACAGTGTTCAAATATTTCTATACATTTCAAAAGGATCACCAGAATAAGTCTAGTTACAGTCTGTTACAAGATAAATAAGTACTAGGGGTGTAATGTACGCATGACAAATATAATCAACACTGTTCTATTTTATATATGAAAGTTGTCAAGAGTAAATCCTAAGAGTTCTCATCATATGGAAAAAAATTTTTTCTATTTCTTTAATTTTGTATCTATTTGAGATGATGGATGTTCACTGCACTTATTGTGATAACCAGTTCATGACGTATGTAAGTCAAGTCATTATGCTGTACACCTTAAACTTATAGTGCTGTATGCCAATAATATCTCAATAAAACTGGAAGAAAAAATTAAATAAATGCATATATAAATACTTATCAGGATAAACTGATTCAGGAAAAAAGGAAGGGAGGGAGGGAGGAAGAGAGAGAGAGAGAAAGAGAGAAAGGAAGGGAAGGGAAGGAAAGGGAAGGAAAGGAAAGGGAAGGAGGAAGGAAGGAAGAAAGAAAGAAAAAAGGAAGGAAGGAAGGAAGGAAGAAAGAAAGAAATTAGATTTACCAACATTTATTGATGCACTATCTTCCTGATACACTTTAGGGCACATGAATTACTACTCATATGCAACCAAAACTTGAGAGAAAAATAAGAGCATTGGGTTTTTTCCGAAAAATGAAAATTTGATTCAAACAACTTATGACGAGTATATGACACCATAAAAATGCACTTACTGAGAATTTTTTAAATTCTTACCTCAAGTATTATCCCTCAAAATATGTTTCTTGAGTCTATAAAAATTACATGATATTTATTTTTAAAAGCCATTGGCCCCAAAGTCAAGAAGCTAATCATTCAAAACCATGTTTAATTAAAAAGAGATATCAGAGGGCTACCCTGGTGGCACAGTGGTTGAGAGTCCGCCTGCTGATGCAGGGGACACGGGTTCGTGCCCCAGTCCGGGAAGATCCCACATGCCGCAGAGCCGCTAGGCCCATGAGCCACGGCCGCTGGGCCTGCGCATCCAGAGCCTATGCTCCGCAACAGGAGAGGCCACAACAGTGAGAGGCCCACGTACCACAAAAAAAAAAAGAGAGAGATATCAAAAAGAAAGTCTTTTGGGGATCTTTATCATACATGACACAAATAAATATAATGCACAGCATGGTGACTATAGTTAATAATGTTGTGCTGCATATTTGAAAGTTGCTAAGAGAGTAGATCTTAAAAAGTCCTCATCAAAAGAAAAAGAAATTCTGTAACTATGTATGGTGACAGATGTTAATTAGACTTATTGTGGTGATCATTTCACAACCTACACAAATACTGAACTGTTATATTGTACACCTGAAACTAATATAATGTTGTATGTCTATTATACTTCAATTCTTCTAATAATAAATTAAAAATAAAAAAATTAGTGACTCAAAAGCTATGGCTTCTAAATAACATTTTAAGAATGTTACATAGTACTGTCTATAATCTTTCAACTACTTTAAAATACACAGTGACATAAATATTTTCAAAGACTTGCCATACCCTTATTTATTCTACACTAGCTGACTTTACTCAGCTCCAAGATATGCAACAGAGATGTAAAGTCTAGTGGCTAAGGAATTTTCAAAGTACATAACAAATATTGACAAGAAACATTAAAAAAATACGGACAGTACTTATTTGCATAAAGGCACACATAATTCATGGGACTGAAAGTTCACTCACTTTTAATATTACTACTATTCCTTTTTATTAGGGCAAAATAAGGATGTACATTCAAAAAGATGTAAAATAAGTGCAAACAATGCCAAGCAAACTATGGTTAACTATTTAATTTTCATTGCAAATAAAACACATGCACTCAGATTGAGAAACCGAGATACCAAGTTCCTTCCAGGTATTCCTTACTTTCCTAAGTAGCTGAGATAGCAATAAAGATATTGAAGTATACTGAAAGATTCTACAATTGGAAAAATACAGATACATGTATATATTTTACCATAAGAGAGACAGAAAGCAATACAATTTGTGAATAGATGAGAGGTTCTCACAGTTACCACACCCAATCTTAATACCTTGCAATGAAAAATGGAGATCATCGATGCCCAAGGAAACCTGTTCGTCTTCGGTGGGAAGCACAGGACTAGATGCCATCCTTTGACTCAATGGAGATTATATCATGTCCATCTCAGTTAAAGAAGTGAACTAAAAATAGAAAGGATAAATGCTCATTAGTAACTCTGCAGCTCTGCATTTCCAGTAAACATGCATTGCCAGAAAACAACAGCAACCAGAAACTGCCCTCCAAAAGAATCACAGCTTTCTAGAAAGTGTTGCTTAGTTCACATGGAACAAAGTGACTACGCCTTCTTTTCTGAATCATAATCAGAATTTTGCCTTAGGACCTATTCAGTTCCTTTAGAGTTGCAGGCAGAACTCCACAAGAGCTAGCACTGCAGATTCTATACTAGCGGTGAAAAGGAAAGCTACGCAATTATATTTTATCATTTGCCTAGAGGATGTAAAGCTGACACGAACTGATATCTTAGGTTTTGTGTGTATTATATTATTAGCCTCAACATGCAAGGATTTTCTTTAAAGCTTTTCATTTAACTTAGTTCCTTTTCTGCTCCATGATTGTTGCCATTTACTGGAAACAATAAGAACTGGGTCTGCATAGTCTGCAAAGTGAAACTAAAAAAAACTATATCAAAAAGAATGTTTTCATTGGTTATCTATGACATTGAATTATTTTCCTACGCCCTTATTTTTCCACCTACACGTTTCTTTCTCTACCCCTACTTTGACTCTTAAGGAATCCTTCTAATAAGAGTAATTCTTACTGAGCAACTCTTTAAAAGTACTGCTTCGTGTATGTGTATGCCACTATTAGCATTCTGGGGGCTGAGAATAAATCATTGTCTTCTCCCATACAGATGATGACTTCCTTAGCAAAATGAACTTAACCAAGTACATAAAAACATAAAATGTATCAGGGGATGGATAGAGGAATGGATAAGTGTACAGACACGTGATCAACAAAGTATAGCAAAACAATAATGGCAGAATCTGTGTGTTGAATATGTGTGTTCACTGTTAAATCCTTTAACTTTGCTGTATATTAGAAATTCTTCATAATAAAATGTTGGGGGTGGGGAGAGACTAAAAAATATATAAACCTGAGACCAAGAGCTAGATACAATCAGTCATATCCAATAGACCACTTAAAAAAAATGCAAAGAACAAAAATCATTAAACATCTAATGCTAGAGCCAGACTTCGAAAATCTTTCAATCCTGTCTTCCCACTCTGTTTATCATCCAAAACTTCTTTATCATCTCTCCCATGGATCACTGTTGTTAAATAAAGATTTTACCTACCAAATAAACTATGTTTATTAATTAATATGTTTATCAATTAATAATTAGTTTTATCCTCTGAAGTAAGATGAATCAGAGCCTGCCTGAGGTAACATTGTTCCTATACAGAGTTGATACAATTCTAATCAAAATAAAAAGCTTCTTGTTCGTTCAATGAGCCTGTGCAGCCTTCTGATTGATAAAGGTACAAATGTCCTCAGTTGTTGGTGGACTAAAGACCTCCACTACTCATTCCCATGCTGAGAGCTCCTGAACCCAAAGTGAAGGCAAAGCACTTCTTCATGATGACAGGGAGAAAAACTGAATTCCAGAATTAATTTCCTAATGGCACCCACTATTCCATGCCAGGGCTATTAAATAAAAGGATAATAATGATAGTAGCAAACACTTATATAGCACTTACTATATATAGGTACTGTTCTAAGCATGAGTTAGGTATCATAATTATCCCATATTTGAAAAGACAAAACTGAAACGCACAAATGTCATATACCATTGTCTAAGGACACATAGCTAATAAATGATGGAGCTAAGATTTGAACCCAGGTGGTTTGGGTTTCTAGAGTCCATGCTCTTAGCCAATACAGGTTGGTACCTCACAGAGCCAGCCAGAGCTAGCTAAAACTTAGCCAGATTTTATTAATTCCTTCTTTTACTCATTTACTCAGCAAGCATTTATATATGCTATATGCTGTTCTCAAGGAATTCAATCTTCTGAGAATGACAGATAAACACATATTGAGTGAAATCTTCAAAGAAACGTATGTAGAAGGCGTTATGGAAGCACAGGAGAAGGCATGTCCTATCGCTTGAATCTGGAGATAGATGTGATTAGAGGAGTGTACTTAACATAAAACAGCATCTCCTTCCAAAGAGTCCTGTAAGCATTATGCGGGTAATACCTTGAATTTAATAAGAATGTCTCTGAGAGCCACTCATTGCCATTCAATATTAAATAAATATAAGTTATCAAATGTAGGGGAAAGAACTTAAAATAAAAACAGAATAATATGCAAAAATTTGATAACCAGAGAATCAAGAAACGTTCCTGGACTAGACTGGCATGTGGAATCCACTATATTCTGTATTAAAGTCGTAGAAAAAAATTTAGTATTTGTAAAAAAAAAAAAGTCTAGACCTTAAAATAACTTATGTGTCTCAGAGGTTTCTGTTTTTAACAGTGAAAATTTATTAACAAACAAGTCAGTAAAATGTAATATTGTTTTATTTACTTAAGAATTTCCTAGAGCTTCTAAAAAATGTAAATCAAAAGTAAAACCAAAAAAAAAAAGTAAAACCAGGGAATTCCCTGGTGGTCTAGCAGTTAAGACTCCGGGCTTTCACTGCCAAGGGCCCAGGTTTGATCCGTGGTCTGGGAACTAAGATCCTGCAAGCTGTGCAGTGCAGCCAAAAAACTAAAAAAAAAAAAAAAGTAAAACCAAGCTATGAAGACTGAATCAACTGCAAGTGTTGGATTATTGATCCCAATACTGTCTTAGTACAATTATTTATCAAAACATGCTACAGAGGTCATGAAGATCTGACTGAAGACAACGTATGATGACATTTCCAACATAATTGTTTTTGGTGAGAAACAGTTGACATCTCCAGAGAGGAATTTACTTGCTAAGTAGGGCTCATGAAAAACTGGAACACAGTAGAGAAGACAAGCTTTGAGAGACTTCTCAGGATCTTAACTGAGAAGCTAGAAAGAATATGAGCAAGGAAGGCAGAAAGAGGAATGAGGCTTGGCCAGGGGCTCAATGAGTCAGTCACAAGGGTCTATCAACCAAATCCTGAGGGCCATCCTATCATTTGCCTTCCAACTCCCCTGTGGGGAGCATGAGGGCTGCCTGCCCAAGTGGAATCACAGCACAGACAAGCCCCTCTTCCCAGGCGGTCCGCATCACCTTACTTTGCCTTTTCAAATAAAAGTTATGTACAATTATGTAACATCAGGGTTCAGAATGAAAATAATAGATCATCTTCAGACACATACAAAAGATTAGGTAAAGAATTAATGCAGTGGCATTAAAGATTCGAAGAGCAAGTAGAATCATGTGGAACTGTGTTTTTAAAATCCATGTAAATTAATACACATGCTTTTATAAATGGCATAAGCTATTTTGATAAAGATAAACCACAACTGTGGTTTGCTAATGCAATACATCTTAATATGTGTCTGGTTTCTCTAAAACCTCAAAACACTAGAGTATTTCCCTTTTAAAAGAAATCTTGGCATATACTTTGGATTATTATGATTAGAATTTTTACAACTCAAAAGTGAAATTTGAATAGAGATCATTTCTAATGAGTGGAATTATTAGTGATTTTTATTTTTTCCTTTTGCTTACCTTCATTTTTAAAGTTTCAAATGATGAATGCCTATTTCTGCTGCAATAAGAAAAACATTTTTGCTTTTATTTTGGTGAAATGACAACAAATGGGGAATAAGGTATTATTTAGTTCAGGGTCAGTTCTCCAATCCATATGCTATGGAAACTGTATACCTATAGCTGTATAATGAGAAAAATACTCTCTTGACACAAATAAAATATTAGAAAACTTCTCTGGGTTTGCCAGAAATTTTTAGAAAGGACTCCTAAAAGCCTTTTCGGTAGCTCAAGAGGTCTCACTTTCTCATTAGTAGATCGTTTGTTAATGAGCCCTGCTGTTCTAACAGCACTGAAAAAAGCACTGTCAATGGGGAGAAAGGGACTTCTATGTCACCTTCAAAATTTGATCGGAAGGTGTATGTACCATAGCAGGACATGTTAAACACATTTAGGTAGTTCTTTAACAGAGTGGTTTAAATATTACCATTTTCCCTGGCGTAAATTCCCTGTTCTTTCTTCTGTTCTTCAGCTGTACCACGTTATTTACAGTCGAGCTAGGAATTCTAAAGGATCTCCCTTCTGTCTGTTAAGTTATAGAGCTTGTCATCGCAACTGACAAGTTGTTAACTCTGATCTGCCTCCAAGCTCACAGAAGAAAGCTGGTGACACACTTGCCATAATAAGCTTCTCCATCTTTTTCCCATTAACTTTTCCTGACTGTTATTACTTATGTTTCATCATCACTTGACCAGAAGCAATTGGTGTAAATTCCCAGATCCATTGGTTTTTAAGATCCACTCTTCTATCTCCTTTTAGGCAATTTATTTTTCTAATAATCACCACAAAATGCCACAACAATCAATCCTAACTATTCACCACACTTTTGGAACACAAACACGTAGCAATTCTCTGGATATGATATTGCTACACTTGCTACCTCACAACAAAGCAGTGTCACTCCCCAGCCAACCCCAACTGTACTGCTAAACCACCCACTTCAACCATGATAACAGCATTTTAAGTAAATGTAACCACTTCCCTAAAAGAGCTTTCTGTTGGCCTTGACCAAGTCCCAAATTCTCTGAACTGCAGTGTCCACAGCTATAGAAAGGGATACATATCTTACACGGATTTCAGTGAAGCACATGAAACTGAAAACTACAGTAGCAACTAACATTTATTGCTGTGCTTACTATAGTAGATGTACTACAGTATATAAATTGTATTTACTATAATCTGTGAAATGAATTCATCAGGATTATCCCATTTCTTAATCAGCAGTAAAAATTAAAAGCTAATCACAATATTAAAACGTAGAGTGTAAAAACTTAAGGATAAAAACTTCCAAAGCCACAAAACTGGATGTTAATAAATCAGCACAAATCTAGAAAGCATGCACTCAGGAAGTAATTACTTTTAATTTTCATCAGCTCATTTTAACCTAGAAATTCTGCCCTTGCACCCACACTCCAATTTTTAAAGCTCATAATACCCCCAGCAAAAGTTCCCTGCCTTCATTACTACCACGTCACCAGTCTCCCAAAAAACCTAGAGAGATCTTTAAGTTACTAGTACTGGCAATGGTTTGGGGGCTTTTCCCCATATATATCTCTTCATTCCTTCTGCCCGTGACCCAATTACTTTGTCCCTAAATTGCTACCAAAGGTTCCTGGCTTTCCTATTAACTCTAGCTTCTCCACCCCTATCTTTAAAGAATCCCAGAGAGGTCTGGGATTGGTGGCAAGAGATACTACAGAAGTTGAGGATGAGACAGAGGTCTGAGTGTGCTGAAGATCAGGACCGATAGCAAGACTTTAGACAAGTATACACCTCAACAGGGGGACCCCTAGCCCTCACCAACCCCACCTTCTCCACAAGCACTGGAGCCAGACGCATGCCCCGATCCCTTGCTCCACCCACAGGTGGGATTTCAGAGGATGCTTTTCTGGAGAAAGTAAAGCCCCTAGAAAAGACCTCTAGAGATTGATATTTGGGATTCCTCAATAGAAAAGTCAGTTCCATGCCAAATCACCCAGCTGTGAAATTCCACTGATTGGCTTTTTCGTTCCTCACTCTTGAATATGATTGGACAGTCAAAGATGACGAGACATTAAGGAGAGCCTCCAAGAATGAAAGGAAGAGATCAAAACAAACACAAAAGAGGAACCCCGAGGAACCAACAAACATAGGAAAGGAAAGAAAAAGAAAAAATGAAACTGATAATTGAAATGTTTTAGAAACGACACCATAAGGTGAACTCTATTTTAAAGCTTATAAAAGAATTCACCATATCAATTACAAACAGAATCAACATTTCTTCCATTTTACACCTTCACATGACAATGCACTATATAACAAGAGATATATTTTAAAGTTTTGTTCTGCATGCTGCTAACACATTTCACTAGCTTTTTCTTTAACCATTGGATTTTTAACAATATCAAAGCAAAAAGTCATATTCTATTGGACACAATTAATTTTGGAAAGCCCTTGTAAAATCAGACTTCGTCTTGTTTATAAATATCCACGCCCACCATAAGCTGAAATGGAAAGCAAAATGAAAGACAACTACCTTGGCAGGAATGAATGCTGAAAGGTTTTAATCGTAGCCCTCAGAACAAGCAAGCACTACCATTTGTTCTATTTCTTCCAAAAGACAAAAGTCAATTCCATCCTCAGTGATACAATGGTAATACTACACAGAAACTCAGTATGAATTCACAATTCCACATGGATCTGAAAATTACCAAGGCAATTTTCCTTTTGAGGATTACAAAGTCTACAGAGTTAGTAATAGTGAAATGGGCAGCCACAGCAGAGTTCTGAGCAGAGGAGAGATATAATTTGACTTATGTTTCAAAATTATCATTTGGACTGATGTGTGGGAACAACACATGGGACAAGGAATGAAGCAGGGAGACTAATTAAAAGGTTATCACAGAATGGATGGACAGAGGGATAGACAGATGGGTAATACATGAGAAAGCAAGCATGGTAAAATGTTAAGGGTGGAATCTAGGTGTTGAGAACACAGCTATTTGTGTAAAATTCTTTCAACTTTGTTGTATATTTTACAATTTTCATAATAAAATGCCGGGAGGAAAAGGTTATTACAGTAATCCAGGTGATGATGGCTGGGACCAGGGCTGCAGAACTAGAAGGAGTAAGTGGTCAGTGGTCAGATTCTGAATATACGTTGGAGATGGTACCAACAAGGCTTCCTGACTGATTCGATGTCATCTGTCATAGGAGAAAGAGAAGAATAAAAAATAACTCCTAAATTTTTGACGTAAACAACAGGAAGGATGGAGAAGCCATGAATTGAGCCAGAGAAGGCTGCAGGTGGAACAGGTTTGAGGGCAAAGCAGGAGTCCAGGTTTGACATTTCAGATGTACATCAGACATCAGTTCTGAAGCCAGGTAACTTGTGCATACTCCACTTTTTTTTCAAAGTAAATGCTTCATGTCCAAACTAAGCCAACAGGATCAAGTCAGAACCAGGAGGATGGAATTTGGCAAGGCAATAAGATAGGAACAGGGCACTATGAAAAAATATTTAAGTGTTGTATTTTAAAAGATCAAAAAAAGAGTTAGAAAATAAAATAAGGACATCTCCCATAAACAAAAGGGAGAAAAACAGAAAAGAAAGATAAAACTTAAAGCCCAATCCAGTGGATCTAACATCCAAATGAGAAAACAGAGGGAGAAAATTATCACAGAATTAATACAGTGGCTGGAGAAGATGGCAGAAGAATAGGACGCGGAGATCACCTTCCTCCCCACAGATACACCAGAAATACATCTACACGTGGAACAACTCCTACAGAACACCTACTGAACGCTGGCAGAAGACCTCAGACCTCCCAAAAGGCAAGAAACTCCCCACGTACCTGGGTAGGACAAAAGAAACAAGAATAAACAGAGACAAAAGAATAGGGACGGGACCTGCACCAGTGGGAGGGAGCTGTGAAGGAGGAAAGGTTTCCACATAGTAGAAGCCCCTTCGCGGGCGGAGACTGCGGGTGGCGGAGCGGGGAAGCTTCAGAGCCACGGAGGAGAGCGCAGCAACAGGGGTGCGGAGGGCAAAGCGGAGAGATTCCCGCACAGAGAATCGGTGCCGACCAGCACTCACCAGCCCAAGAGGCTTGTCTGCTCACCCGCCGGGGATGGGCGGGGGCTGGGAGCTGAGGCTCGGGCTTCGGTTGGATCCCAGGGAGAGGGCTGGGGTTGACGGCGTGAACACAGCCTGAAGGGGCTAGTACGCCACGGCTAGCCAGGAGGGAGTGCAGCAAAATGTCTGGAGATGCCGAAGAGGCAAGAGACTTTTTCTTGACTCTTTGTTTCCTGCTGCGCAAGGAGAGGGGATTAAGAGCGCTGCTTAAACGAGCTCCAGAGACGGGCGAGAGCCGCGGCTATCAGCGCGGACACCAGAGACGTGCATGAGACGCTAAGGCTGCTGCTGCCGCCACCAAGAAGCCTGTGTGCGAGCACAGGTCACTCTCCACACCTCCCCTCCCGCGAGCCTGCGCAGCCCGCCACTGCCAGGGTCCCGTGATCCAGGGACAACTTCCCCGGGAGAACGCACGGTGCACCTCAGGATGGTGCAACGTCACGCCAGCCTCTGCAGCCGCAGGCTCGCCCCGCATCCCTACGCCTCCCTCCCCCAGGCCTGAGTGAGCCAGAGCCCCCGAATCAGCTGCTCCTTTAACCCCGTCCTGTCTGAGAGAAGAACAGATGCCCTCAGGTGACCTACACGCAGAGGCGGGGCCAAATCCAAAGCTGAACCCCGGAAGCTGTGCGAGCAGAGGATTAAACCTCCACAATCAACTTGATGTAACCTGAATAGACAACAAATCATCCCAAATTGAGGAGGGAGACTTTGGAAGCAAGATATATTATTTTTTCCCCTTTTCCTCTTTTTGTGAGGGTGTATGTATATGCTTCTGTGTGAGATTTTGGATGTATAGCTTTGCTTTCACTATTTGTCCTAGGGTTCTGACCGTCTGTTTTTTTATTTTTTAAACTTAAAAAAACTTTTTTTCTTAATAATTTTTTTACTTTAATAACTATTTTATTTTATCTTACTTTATTTTATTTAATCCTTTCTCTTTCTTTCTTTCTTTCTATTTTTTCTCACTTTTATTCTGAGCCATGTGGAGGACAGGCTCTTGGTGTTCCCACCAGGCGTCAGGGCTGTGCCACTGAGGTGGGAGAGCCAACTTCAGGACACTGGTCCACAAGAGACCTCCCAGCTCCACGTAATATCAAACGGCGAAAATCTCCCAGAGATCTCCATCTCAACACCAACACCCAGCTTAACTCAACAACCAGCAAGCTACAGTGCTGCACACCCTATGCCAAACAACTAGCAAGACAGGAACACAACCCCACCCATTAGCAGAGAGGCTGCCTAAAATTGTAATAAGGCCACAGACACCCCAAAACACACCACCAGATGTGGACCTGCCCACCAGAAAGACAAGATCCAGCCTCATCCACCAGAACACAGGCCCTAGTCCCCTCCACCAGGAAACCCACTGAACCAACCTTAGCCACTGGGGACAGACACCAAAAACAACGGGAACAACGAACCTGCAGCCTGTGAAAAGGAGACCCCAACCACAGTAACATAAGCAAAATGAGAAGACAGAAAAACACACAGACGAAGGAGCAGATAAAGGAGCAAGGTAAAAACCCACCAGACCTAACAAATGAAGAGGAAATAGGCAGTCTACCTGAAAAAGAAGTCAGAATAATGATAGTAAAGATGATCCAAAATCTTGGAAATAGAATACAGAAAATGCAAGAAACATTTAACAAGGACCTAGAAGAACTAAAGAGGAAACAAGCAACGATGAACAACACAATAAGTGAAATTTAAAATACTCTAGAAGGGATCAATAGCAGAATAACTGAGGCAGAAAACGTATAAGTGACCTGGAAGATAAAATCGTGGAAATAACTGCTGCAGAGCAGAATAAAGAAAAAAGAATGAAAAGAATTGAAAACAGTCTCAGAGACCTCTGGGACAACATTAAACGCACCAACATTCGAATTATAGGGGTCACAGAAGAAGAAGAGAAAAAGAAAGGGACTGAGAAAATACTTGAAGAGATTATAGTTGAAAACTTCCCTAATATGGGAAAGGAAATAGTTAATCAAGTCCAGGAAGGACAGAGAATCCCATACAGGATAAATCCAAGGAGAAACACGCCAAGACACATATTAATCAAACTATCAAAAATTAAATACAAAGGATACATATTAAAAGCAGCAAGGGAAAAACAACAAATAACACACAAGGGGATCCCCATAAAGTTAACAGCTGATCTTTCAGCAGAAACTCTTCAAGCCAGAAGGGAGTGGCAGGACATACTTAAAGTGCTGAAGGAGAAAAACCTACAACCAAGATTAGTCTACCCAGCAAGGATCTCATTCAGATTTGATGGAGAAAGTAACACCTTTACAGACAAGCAAAAGCTGAGAGAGTTCAGCACCACCAAACCAGCTTTACAACAAATGCTAAAGGAACTTCTCTAGGCAAGAAACACAAGAGAAGGAAAAGACCTACAATAACAAACCCAAAAATTAAGAAAATGGGAATAGGAACATACATATCGATAATTACCTTAAATATAAATGGTTAAATGCTCCCACCAAAAGACAAAGACTGGGGCTTCCCTGGTGGAGCAGTGGTTGAGAGTCCACCTGCCGATGCAGGGGACATGGATTCATGCCCCGGTCTGGGAAGATCCCACATGCCACGGAGCAGCTGGGCCCGTGAGCCATGGCCACTGAGCCTGCGCGTCCGGAGCCTGTGTTCCGCAACGGGAGAGGCCACAGCAGTGAGAGGCCCGCGTACCACCAAAAAAAAAAAAAAAAGACAAAGACTGGCTGAATGGATACAAAAACAAGACCCGTATATATGCTGTCTACAAGAGACCCACTTCAGACCTAGGGACACATACAGACTGAAAATGAGGGGATGGAAAAAGATATATCATGCAAATGGAAATCAGAAGAAAGCTGGAGTAGCAATTCTCATATCAGATAAAATAGACTTTAAAATAAAGACTATTACAAGAGACAAAGAAGGACACTACATAATGATCAAGGGATCGATCCAAGAAGAACACATAACAATTGTAAATATTTATGCACCCAACACAGGAGCACCTCAATACATAAGGCAAATACTAACAGCCATAAAAGGGGAAACCGACAGTAACACGTTCATAGTAGGGCACTTTAACACCCCACTTTCACCAATGGACAGATCATGCAAAATGAAAATAAATAAGGAAACACAAGCTTTAAATGATACATTAAACAAGATGGACTTAATTGATATTTATAGGACATTCCATTCAAAAACAACAGAATACTCATTTTTCTCAAGTGCTCATGGAACATTCTCCAGAATACATCATATCTTGGGTCACAAATCTAGCCTTGGTAAATTTAAGAAAATTGAAATCGTATCAAGTATCTTTTCTGACCACAACGCTATGAGACTAGATATCAATTACAGGAAAAGATCTGTAAAAAATACAAACACATGGAGGCTAAACAATACACTACCTAATAACGAAGTGATCACTGAAGAAATCAAAGAGGAAATCAAAAATTACCTAGAAACAAATGACAATGGAGACACGATGACCCGAAACCTATGGGATGCAGCAAAAGCTGTTCTAAGAGGGAAGTTTATAGCAATACAATCCTACCTTAAGAAACAGGAAACATCTCAAATAAACAAACTAAACTTGCACCTAAAGCAATTAGAGAAAGAAGAAAAAAAAAAAAACCCCAAAGTTAGCAGAAGGAAAGAAGTCATAAATATCAGATCAGAAATAAATGAAAAAGAAATGAAGGAAATGATAGCAAAGATCAATAAAACTAAAAGCTGGTTCTTTGAGAAGATAAACAAAATTGATAAACCACTAGCCAGACTCATCAGGAAAACAAGGGAGAAGACTCAAATCAGTAGAATTAGAAATGAAAAAGGAGAAGTAACAACTGACACTGCAGAAATACAAAGGATCATGAGAGATTACTACAAGCAACTCTATGCCAATAAAATGGACAACCTGGAAGAAATGGACACAGTCTTAGAAATGCACAACCTGCCAAGACTGAAGCAGGAAGAAATAGAAAATATGAACAGACCAATCACAAGCACTGAAATTGGAACTGTGATTAAAAATTTTCCAACAAACAAAAGCCCAGGACCAGATGGCTTCACAGGCGAATTCTATCAAACATTTAGAGAAGAACTAACACCTATCCTCAAACTCTTCCAAAATATAGCAGAGGGAGGAACACTCCCAAACTCATTCAATGAGGCCACCATCACCCTGATACCAAAAGCAGACAAAGATGTCACAAAGAAACAAAACAGGCCAATATCACTGATGAACACAGATGCAAAAATCCTCAACAAGTACTAGCAAACAGAATCCAACAGCACATTAAAAGGATCATATACCATGATCAAGTGGGGTTTATTCCAGGAATGCAAGGATTCTTCAATATATGCAAATCAATCAACATGATACACCATATTAACAAACTGAAGGAGAAAAACCATATGATCATCTCAATAGATGCAAAGAAAGCTTTCGACAAAATTCAACACCCATTTATGATAAAAACCCTGCAGAAAGTAGGCATAGAGGGAACTTTCCTCAACATAATAAAGGCCATATATGACAATCCCACAGCCAACATCGTCCTCAATGGTGAAAAACTGAAACCATTTCCACTAAGATCAGGAACAAGACAAGGTTGCCCACTCTCACCATTCTTATTCAACATAGTTTTGGAAGTTCTAGCCCCAGCAATCAGAGAAGAAAAAGAAATAAAAGGAATCCAAATTGGAAAAGAAGAAGTAAAGCTGTCACTCTTTGCAGATGACATGATACTATACAGAGAGAATCCTAAAGATGCTACCAGAAAAGTACTAGAGCTAATCAATGAATTTGGTAAAGTAGCAAGATAAAAAATTAATGCACAGAAATCTCTGGCATTCTTATACACTAATGATGAAAAATCTGTAAGTGAAATTAAGAAAACACTCCCATTTACCATTGTAACAAAAAGAATAAAATATCTAGGAATAAACCTACCTACGGAGACAAAAGACCTGTATGAAGAAAATTATAAGACATTGATAAAAGAAATTAAAGATGATACAAATAGATGGAGAGACATACCATGTTCTTGGATTGGAAGAATCAACATTGTGAAAATGACTCTACTACTCAAAGCAATCTACAGATTCAATGCAATCCGTATCAAACTACCACTGGTATTTTTCACAGAACTAGAACAAAAAATTTCACAATTTGTATGGAAACACAAAAGACCCTGAATAGCCAAAGCAATCGAGAACGAAAAATGGAGCTGGAGGAATCAGGCTCCCTGGCTTCAGACTCTACTACAAAGCTACAGTAATCAAGACAGTATGGTACTGGCACAAAAACAGAAATATGGAGAAAAGACAGCCTCTTCAATAAGTGGTGCTGGGAAAACTGGACAGGTACATGTAAAAGTATGAAATTAGAACACTCCCTAACACCATACACAAAAATAAACTCAAAATGGATTAAAGACCTAAATGTAAGGCCAGACACCATAAAACTCTTAGAGGAAAACATAGGCAGAACACTCTATGACATAAATCACAGCAAGATCCTTTTTGACCTACCTCCTAGAGAAATGGAAATAAAAACAAAAATAAGCAAATGGGACCTAATGAAACTTAAAAGCTTTTGCATAGCAAAGGAAACCATACACAAGACCAAAAGACAACCCTCAGAATGGGAGAAAATATTTGCAAATGAAGCAACTGACAAAGGATTAATCTCCAAAACTTACAAGCAGCTCATGGAGCTCAATAACAAAAAAACAAACAACCCAATCCAAAAATGGGCAGAAGACCTAAATAGACATTTTTCCAAAGATATACAGGTTGCCAACAAACACATGAAAGAATGCTCAACATCATTAATCATTAGAGAAATGCAAATCAAAACTACAATGAGATATTATCTCACACCAGTCAGAATGGCCATCATCAAAAAATCGAGAAACAGTAAATGCTGGAGAGGGTGTGGAGAAAAGGGAACACTCTTGCATTGCTGGTGGGAATGTAAATTGATACAGCCACTATGGAGAAGAGTATGGAGGTTCCTTAGAAAACTACAAATAGAACTACCATACGACCCAGCAATCCCACTACTGGGCATATACCCTGAGAAAACCATAATTCAAAAAGAGTCATGTACCAAAATGTTCATTGCAGCTCTATTTACAATAGCCAGGAGATGGAAGCAACCTAAGTGTCCATCATCGGATGAATGGATAAAGAAGATGTGGCACATATATACAATGGAATATTACTCAGCCATAAAAAGAAATGAAATTGAATTATTTGTAGTGAGGTGGATGGACCTAGAGTGTGTCATACAGAGTGAAGCAAGTCAGAAAGAGAAAAAGAAATACCGTATGCTAACACATATATATGGAATCTAAGAGAAAAAAAGAACGGTCATGAAGAACCTAGGGGTAAGACGGGAATAAAGACACAGACCTACTAGAGAATGGACTTGAGGATATGGAGAGGGGGAAGGGTAAGCTGTGACAAAGTGAGAGAGTGGCATGGACATATATACACTACCAAACGTAAAATAGCTAGTGGGAAGCAGCCGCATAGCACAGGGAGATCAGCTCGGTGCTTTGTGACCACCTAGAGTGGTGGGATAGGGAGGGTGGGAGGGAGGGAGACGCAAGAGGGAAGAGATACGGGAACATATGTATATGTATAACTGATTCACTTTGTTATAAAGCAGAAACTAACACATCATTGTAAAGCAATTATACTCCAATAAAGTTTTTAAAAAAAGAATACAAGAAGATTTTCTAGAGCTGAAGGATGAACATAAGAGCACAATGAGTGCCCAATACCCTTGGCAAAACACATGGTTACAAAATTTCAGAATAGCAAGAATAAAGAAACTCCCAGAGGACAAAAACCAAACCACACACCAAGGAACAAGAATTAGAATAGCATCAGACTTCTGTATTAGCCATACTGTACAACAGAAGACAGTAAGGAATATCTTTGAAGTTCTAGGAAAACAACATAAGAGCTAAAACTATAAAACTCTTAGAAAAAACATAGGACAAAAGCTTCATGACATTGGATTTGGCAATGATTTCTTGGATATAACTCCAAAAGCACAAGCAACAAAAGAATAAATAAATTGAACTACAATAAAACTTAAAATTTCTGTTCATCAAAGGACACATTCAACAGAGTGAAAGGCAACCCATGGAGTGGGAGAAAATATTTACAAATAATGTATCTGATAAGAAGTTAATATCCATAATACGTAAAGAACTCCCACAATTCAACAACAACAAAATAAACAACCCAGTTAAAAATGGGCACAGGACTTGAGCTCAGTACCATTAATCATAATGGAAATGCAAATCGAAACTACAGTGAGATACTACCTCAAACCCATTAAGATGGTCACTATCAAAAAAAAACAGAAAATAATGTAGAGAATTTGGAAAACTTTCACACCATTGGCGGGAATGTAAAAATGGTACAGCTGCTATGGAAAACACTATGGCAGTTCTTTAAAAATTAAAAATAGAATTACCATATGATGATCGAGCAATTCCACTTCTGGGTACATACACAAAAGAATTGAAAGCAGAGTCTCAAACAGATTATTATATACTCATATTCATAGTAGCATTATTCACAATAGCCAAAAGGTGGAAGCAACCCGAGTGTTCATCCATGGATGAATGGATAAACAAAATGTGGCATGTATATACAACAGAATATTATTCGGCTTTAAGAAAGAAGGAAATTCTGACACATAGTACAACATGGCTGCAACTTGAGGACACCATGCTTAGTGAAATAAGCCAGTCACAAAAAGACAAATACTGATGATTCCACTTACATGAGGTACCTACAGTATTCATATTCATAGATACATAAATAGAATGGTGGTTGCCAGGGGTGAGGGAGGGTATGTGGGACATTAATTGTTTTAATTAACTTTGAATTAAATTAACCCATTGTTTAATGAGTAGAGTTCAGTTTTGCAAGATGAAAAGAGTTCTGGAGATGGATGGTGGTAATGGTTGTTACACAACAATGTGAATGTACTTAATACCACCAAACTTTACACTTAAAAATAGTTAAATTGGTAAATTTTATGTTATGTTTATTACTATAATTTGTTTAAAATTAGATAGAAAATTATTTTCAACCTATAGTCTATATTCAGCTAAAGTATTAATCAAGTGTTCGGGTAGAAAATAGCCATTTCTTGACATGCAAGTCTCCAAAAAATTTATGTCCTATGCTCCCACTCTTAGAAAGCTACTGGAAAAGTTACTCCAAAAAAATAAGACAGTAAAATAAGAAAGAGGATGGGAAGTATTCCAACAAAATTGAAAACTAAACTAAATATGAGAAAAATGGGGACTAGACATTGAACACAGGAAAACGAAAGGAGAAGTTGCCAGGATGACCGCCATGCAGCAGGTCGGAGCAGGAAAAAGTAGGGCTCTCGGAGAGAGGGCCAGGGTGGGAGCTGCGGGGAGGATGAAAGAGAAAGAGGGGATGTGAAGACAGGAAGAGGTGAGCAGATAGAATGAAGGAGCACACAGACTGGTGTCTGAGGGAAACTAAAGAACCATCACAGTGAGCGTACTTTGGATGTTAAGCTAGAAGAACTGGAGGCTGATGTCAGAGGGTATTTGAATTAGTGATTTTGAAGATGGTGTAGCTCCTGGCAAGACAAAGTTCCAATTTGGGGGTCTGAGAAACTTAAAAAAAAAAAAAAAAAAAACTCCTACCTCCATTCATTCCACAAAGAATTTGTGATTTGCACATGTTCACCATTCTTCTAAGTGGAAATGCTGAGAAGTTAGGGAGAGAAGGATGGAGGGAGCTCTCACCAGATGACCTCATTTTTCTCAGGAAAATAAGAAGTCAGATCATCTCTTAGGTGTGAGGAAGCTAGGGAAGGGTAGGGTCCTTGAGAAATGAAAGGTTCTTGGAACAGGTCCTAGTCGAGAACCTGAGCAAACCAAGCAGAAAGACATACAAGGAGTTGGAAGGCATTGAAGGTACACAAAGACTGGATCAGCACTGGCTGCAAATGGACCCAAACAGCATTTTGGGTGCAAGGATCTCCCAGGGTGACCCAGGATGTGACTGATGCTCAGGTAGGAGTAGCAACAGCTGATGACTTAATAAATTTCTGCCAACTAAAAAATGTTCTAAAATTGCTCATGGACACAAGGACTTATGTTCAAGAATGTTCATGGAAGAACTATATATAGCAGAAAAAGTGGAAACAGTCGAATCCCATCAGTAGGAAAATGGATAAACTGTAGTTGAGTCATACGAGGGAAGACTATTCCACAGTTAAAATGAATGACCAGTATCAGCAAGGTTAAATATCAAAACTAAAATGTTCAGGGGTGGAGGACAGAGCAAGTCCAAAAGGATTGATACACTATGAAGTCATTTATGTACTTTATGTAAATTTTAAACACACACATACATATATGGTAAAAGAACAGAAACATGCTTGAGAGTGATACCCACAACTTCAGGGTAGAGGGCAAAGGAGTGGGAGGGCAGGACTTCAGCTCTATAGCTAATGTTTCATTCTTCTAAAAAGTTAACATCTAGGACTTCCCTGGTGGCACAGTGGTTAAGAATCCACCTGCCAATGCAGGGGACACGGGTTCGAGCCCTGGTCCGGGAAGATTCCACATGCCGTGGAGTAACTAAGCCCATGCACCACAACTACTGAGCCTGTGCTCTAGAGTCCATGAGCCACAACTACTGAAGCCCACATGCCTAGAGCCCGTGCTCTGCAACAAGAGAAGCCACCGCAATGAGAAGCCCACGCACCGCAACGAAGAGTACCCCCCGCTCACCGCAACTGGAGAAAGCCTGCGTGCAGCAATGAAGACCCAACGCAGCCAAAAATAAATTAATTTTTTTAAAAAGTTAACATCCAAGTAGGATTACATTACAGATGTTAGAAATAGTCATCCTTTTTTTCCAGACCAAACTTCTAATTATTTTATTGAACAACACATTAAATGATTCTCTAAAACAGGTATCTTAACTGATTTCCTCTTCCCAGATCATTTTACATTTGCAGATTTTCAACTATTTTACCATCTGTTGACCCATTATGAATCAAAAGTTATTAATAAAGTTTATAGTAAGTGGCAAATATGATATTTAACAAAACATCATTAAGAAATTCCATTCTTAACATTTTTAAATTGTAATAGAATTCTACTTAGGTTAGAGAGGAGAGATGAAATGGTTGCAAGAACCCTAGACTTAAGAGTCGGAAGAATCTGGCCTTGGTCCCAGCTCTGCCACTGACCTCAAAGCCTTGGATAATCATCAGCCTCTGAAAGGTCCTGTTTCTTCATCTGTGAAATGATTCTGTCTGAGCCAACTCACACTTTCGGTTTCTTGCCAAAGAATCTAACCCGAAGTTCTCTGCTGTGCATTTAAAAGCACTGGATTACAAGAAATAATATTCCTGGAGGAACGCCTAAAAGACTGAATGTCCACCCATTCCTGGATGTGGTCTTTGGATCCTGTCCAGCCATCAGGGAGCTGTGAACCTGAATTTCATTGTTTTATCCTCCTAGAGAACTGCTTTTATTAAAATGTATTCTGGCATAATCCCAGAAATCTTACCAAGCAGGATATTATAGGAAAGAGTCAAGAGAGACCTACCATTGTACTTCTTACACAGGAGTTCAGGAAGATAGTCTGTAAGCCACATAGTGTTCCATTTATGAGAACAAGCTGTGGAAAATTCTCAGGTCTCAGTACCAAGAAAAACTGTGATCCTGAGCATTTATTCTTTTAATCTAATGACCATGTTATTTTTATAAACAAAGTTTCCCTCTCTTTATTTTGGATCTAGCAACTACAAATGACTTTATGGAAAACAAGGTGCTATCCCACCAGCTTTATTCATCTACTCATTTTTCCTTCGCTGCAATATCCTCATCTATTTTTCTATTCAACTGAATTTTATGTTTCTATGCAAACTAACTCAAAATTTCTCTACAATAAAGGAGGGTACAAATAAGTGAGTTAAACAAACTCAGACTTTCTGTAGGACAAGATGAGATAACATGTAGCATGCTGAAAATTACAAAATGAGATACAAATGCAAGTCGTTCTCCATTGGTGAGAAAGAAAAATTTATTAGTGGAAGATGAAATTTATGTGCTTTCAGTAAGTGAGATTTTTTTTTTTTTTTTTTTTTTTTTTTTTTTTTTTTTTGCAGTACGCAGGCCTCTCACTGTTGTGGCTTCTTCCATTGTGGAGCACAGGCTCCGGACGCGCAGGCTTAGTGGCCATGGCTCACAAGCCCAGCCGCTCCGCGGCATGTGGGATCTTCCCGGAGCGGGGCACGTACCCGTGTCCTCTGCATGGGCAGGCGGACTCTCAACCGCTGCGCCACCAGGGAAGCCTCAGTAAGTGAGATCTTTTTAATATTTTTCAATGTTAAGTCGCTTGAAGACATCCAGATTGCAGTTCTAAGCTCTAGGAAGAGATCTAATTTGTAGACAACATGGTGAAGCATCCCTAAAACACTATGAATGACTTTGTGACTTACTCTATCATTTCTGCCAGGTTCTGTTTGTTCCTGTCCCATCTTCTTGAACTAAGTGCATGTCCCCTGTAGCCTCATTCCCATGGAGACCCTGAATCAATGGGGAGTCTTGCCTGGAAGCAATGGATTAACAATGCCTCTAGTGGGAGGTAGAACAGGCAGAGGGCGGGTGAGGAAGTACTAAAGGGCATAAATTGGCTTGCTATTATTCATAAGAAAAATATATTCCTAAGAATTCTTTGCACTCAAGAATATATTTTTTCAATGATTATACTCTTGGTGAATATATTCTTACTCTGCCTCTCCCCCATGTCCCCACTCCCTGCCCATCAATCTCCTCTCTCTTGAAGATCAGCAGTCCAGGCTCTGCGGGGTGTTTTTCTCTCTCCCTGTCCAAGTCCCCTCCCAATACAACAGGGCAAACAAAAACTGAAGGCTCCATAAAATGCCAGCATATAAAAATGAAAAGAGGACACTTTAAACATCACCTACATCTTCAAAAAGTTGTTAAAACTATTGTATATGAATTGTTTACATTTTCCAAATAGTGAAAAGAAACAGGCAATTAGGTAGGTCCACTTGCCATTCAGGAAACTGGCTTTAGGTGGATTGGCCTTCTTCCCCAAGAAGTAGCTGTGTGACTAACAGGTCACTTACTCTGGTCCTGACTCCAGGAATAACTTCAGCCCTGTGCCTAGCCAGACCAGCTAGGGCCCTGACTCCCATCGGTCACCTAATTCTTGTTAGCCTCTTCCCAGCATTTCACACTGGAGTAAACTGCAAGCATCCTAGGATCACAGTAGAGGCTGTAGGTCCTGAATGTCATCTTGAAATGCCTGCTAACATGGAGAAACCCAATCCTCACAAGTTCCACCACTGAGCCTACCTGTCCTTCTGGAGCAGATCCTTTGGCCCTGGGTCTTTTTGAGACTCTGGATTGCAAACTCTGAGAAGGGACTATGTTTGGTTCACTGTTGTATCTTTATCATCTAGCACAGGATATGGCACAGAGTAGGTACATAATAAATGTTTGAGGAAAGAGTAAAAGAGTGAACAAATGAACAAACTGGAGCAAAGTTATGGAGGACACTGTTTCTACAACTCTCAGCTGCCCTGTGGGAAGCCCTCCGCTCAACTTTGTTTTTTCTTTTTTTTTAACCATTTAATACTAGGAAAATACTTCATTTCCTTGGAGACACAAGTTGGGTTTTTTTGTGGTTATTTCTATATTATTTCTGTTCTTGCTTTCCTTTCTGAAAATAAGAACCATATAATAAGTGTTCCTTTTTTCACCTTGGATGTCCAGAAACACAGAGCTAACTCTGAGGTCAAATCGTAGCAATTATGTCAGTCAAAGTTATGCCTGTTTTTCCCTGCCCTATGTCTCATTTTTTGTTTTTACTTTTTATTGACATATAATAGCTTTCTTATACATATTTGTTGCAGTCATCTTAAATCCTTTGTGAATAAAGGAATGAACAAATTAAAAAACTAAATAACCAAAGCAAGCAAACCATAACTCAGAAAGTATACACACACACACACACACACACACACACACACACACACACCTTTTGTGTTTTTTTTTTTGGCTGCATTGGGTCTTTGTTGCTGAACGTGGGCTTTCTCCAGTTGCAGCAAGAGAGGACTATTCTTCATTGTGGTGCGTGGGCTTCTCATTGCAGTGGCTTCTCTTGTTGCAGAGCATGGGCTCTAGGCTCTCAGGCTTCAGCAGTTGTGGCTCGCGGGCTCTAGAGCACAGGCTCAGTAGTTGTGGCACACGGGCTTGCTCCAAGACATGTGGGATCTTCCTGGACCAGGGATCGAACCCATGTCCCCTGCACTGGCATTTTTAACCACTGTGCCACCAGGGAAGTCTCAGAAAGTATATTTAACAAGGATGCTTTTTTCTTTTTTTTCCACAAAACTCCTGAAATTTTACTCATGGGACAAAAGTATTTAATAAGCGCCACATTGGTACAGAAAAACACACAGCCTACAGCTAGCTCATCCTTTAAAACCAGAACAGCCAAGTGAAAAGTCAGTAGAGATTCTTATTTTTACTTGAATAAAATAAAAATAAAAACAACAACAAAAAAACAACTAAGGTACACATTGGGAATTGAACTACTATAGTTTTTCTTTCTAGAGATGTGACATCCATGTTTTCTGGTCAGTAATGTTCTATCAAACATTGTAGTAAACCAGTGTACTAAATCCAAGCAGGAAGATGACCAGTAAAGCTGTTTGTTATCTCCTACTGAGCTAGACCAGTGGAACACTATCTTGGTAGGATTATTTTGACAGCAAGAAGGAAGTGCAGAGCCCCTACCCCAACAGAAAACCTAAGGAGCTATTTTACATAGAAAGGGTTTTAAGCAAACCTGCACAAACACTAACATGCTCTAAGAAAAGGAAACCTTTTAGACTACTTCCAGCATACGTTCATTGGTGCCCAGTAAAATAGGAACACCAACACAGAAAGCATTTTTGCTTTCATAGCACCAACAGCTAAAAAGCACACAGCATATAATACTTTGATCTTGAAGTGAGTAATCATGGAAGTTCCAAGATAATATCTACTAGGTTAGCCTGAGTATTCATCTATAAAAATATGTTTTCAAAAACACGTAAACAAGAGTTATAGAAACAATGGGACTACATCGGGACCAGTAGAAGACAGTGAAGTGATACAAGGACTGTACATGTAAGACTAGGAATTGATTTTCACAAGTACCTTTTAGGTAAAGGACAACTCTCTAAATTGATTCCAACAGCCAAGACTAGCTGTGACAGTAGGAGTTTCAGAAATCTCGGGATGGGCAGCTAGCTTGCGTTAAACCCTAGATAAACACTCCCAGTCAAAAAGCCCACTGAGGCTGCAGGACTGAAACTCTGACCCACATAAAAAGCTGTGAGTGCATAGAAAGCCTGGTGGGACATGCAAGGCCTGCTGGCCCAAGAGAGTTGGTGATGGTGGGGTCTTCCAACATGGACACACCAACATGTATGCTGGGGAAGTGCCCCCCGGGTGGAATGCTGGACTTGGGCTTGATGCAGGAGCCAGACTCAGAAGCTCCTGAGAGAGATGTCTACTTAGGGAGGAGTACTAGGGTTACTGAAGACAAGAACGTGTCCCAGGAAGGTCAGGTCATTTTCTTCTGACCCATCGATACTTAACATTAAAGAAGAGTTGCAGAACAGAATCTGTCATTCCAAAATGTATTCTTCTGACATCATTAGCCAAGCCTCTCCCAGTCTACTGGGCTAGTGATGTCTAGAAAGATCCCATTACCGGGAGGTGGGACCTAGGGCCACAGATGTTTTGTCATAATACTTTGATCTTGAAGTGAGTAATCATGGAGGTTCCAAGATTATATCCACTAGGTTAGCCTGAGTATTCATCTATAAAAATATGTTTTCAAAAACACGTAAACAAGAGTTATAGAAACAATGGGACTGCATCGGGACCAGTAGAAGACAGTGAAGTGATACAAGGACTGTACATGTAAGACTAGGAACTGATTTTCACAAGTACCTTTTAGGTAAAGGACAACTCTCTAAATTGATTCCAACAGCCAAGACTAGCTGTGATAGTAGGAGTCATAGTCATAGTCTAGCTGTCATAGAAGATGATTTGCACAATGAAGTCATCACTAAACCGCTGCTTAAGTCCAGTCCGCAGCCTTCTTTTTGTGCTCGACAGTCCAGAAACATTTCTTTGAAAGCCAGAAAATCTGTAAATGTGAGCAGCACGTCGAAAATGTCACCGGCCACTTCATCTTTATGGTGCTGTAGAGTTGTAGTGAAAGCCGCCATGTTAAATCCAGGAATCCACTCCAACAGCTGTTCTATATACTTTTCAACCAAAGAAATATATTCATTAAAAACAGGTGTGTAGGTGAGCTTATTCTCTTCTGTGTCTTCAAACTCCTGGTAGTACTTGTCCATGAAATTCCTCTGTAATAACTGGAACTCATCATCCATGGTAATGTCCTCTAAATATCCAACCACAGCATCAAATTCTGCATCAGAGGCGGAAGAGATGGACAGCGCAAAGCTCTCTTCCTCTAGGGCGTCCATCGCCGCCGCCACTTCCACAGCGCGCAGGGGAGCGGGCCCGCCGGCCTTCTACCTCGCCCGAGGGCCGGGCGCAGCCTCCGCTCTGCTCCGCAGAGCCCCAACTTTCATCGGGAAGGCCTCGCAGCCGAGGCCTCAGCCGCCTCACAGCCCAGCTGGGTAGTGCCTGCGCACGACGCCCCGGCCTCAGGCTCCCGGGCTGCTGCCACGCCTCCGACAAGGATGTTTTTTAATACACACACAAATAAAAATGAAAATAATTTTGAAATTCAAGTGTTCCCGAGTCACAGGGTATTTTTTAAAAGTTATAATTTCCCAGGCTTCCCTGGTGGCGCAGTGGTTGAGAGTCCGCCTGCCGATACAGGGGACACGGGTTCGTGCCCCAGTCCAGGAGGATCCCACGTGTCGCGGAGCGGCTGGGCCCGTGAGCCATGGCCGCTGAGCCTGCGTGTCCGGAGCCTGTGCTCCGCAACGGGAGAGGCCACAGCAGGGAGAGGCCCGCGTACCACAAAAAAAAAAAAAGAAAAGAAAAAAAGAAAGTTACAATTTCCTCTTTGATATCTCCATTTGAACTGTTCCTCTTCCTTCCACTTTTTTTAAAAAAATTATTTATTTATTTATTTATTTATTTATTTTTGGCTGTGTTGGGTCTTCGCTGCTGTGCACGGGCTTTCTCTAGCTGTGGCGAGTGGGGGCTACTCTTCGTTGCAGTGCTTGGGCTTCTCATTGCAGTGGCTTCTCATTGCGGAGCATGGGCTCTAGGCGCCCGGGCTTCAGTAGTTGCAGCACGCAGGCTCAGTAGCTGTGGCTCACAGGCTTAGTTGCTCCGTGGCATGTGGGATCTTCCCAGACCAGGGATCAAACCCATGTCCCCTGCATTGGCAGGCGGATTCTCAACCACTGCGCCACCAGGGAGGCCCCTCCTTCCACTTTTGACAAGATTTTTTTTCTCCCCAAATGGCCAGAATCCTTGGTCACAAAAAAACTGAATTGCTTTTAAATGTCTTCCTAGACGTATTTTAAGGTAAAATGCCTATTTCTATTTATAATGATTTTTTCTCTTGGATTTTTAAGGCTTCAGAGGAGTTGTGGTCCCAAACTATTCTGGAGGAAAGAAGGGATGGAGAAGTTGGGGGAATTCTATTAAATTTACAAAGCTGAACTAGTCCTACTGAGCTGTGGCCAAAATGGTTGCATAGTCACTGGCAAAATTCTGAAATGACTGAAACGTTTGGGAAAATATGTGCAGGATCTCACTGTGATTATAACAGTATTTTTGTCAAGTGTTTCAAGTAACATAACTGTACGTGCGTTTTTACACATTTCTGTTGGGTAGCATTTCCCCACTGATCAAAGATTTGTTGTCTTCAAAATTCCAAACACTGGTATCTCCACGATATTTAAAATAAATATTTCCAAATTTGAAATGTTTGTGAGCAAATACAACAGCCAGAAATATGTTACCTGTTAAAATGAGAAGTTTGTTTCTGAAATATATTATTTATTTAGAAAAATATTTGCCAATTTTAGTGGCAGCTGCAGAAATGTTTTCACACTCAGAAATTAATTTGCTATTAAAAATGGGAAAAGGAAGAGTTATTTGCTTTTCCCATTTGGCCTGCACTACTACAACCAACCCAAATTACACACGTCTTCATCAACAGATGCACTAGCTGCTGCTTGGCCAGGTACCCATTCTTTCTCTTTAACTGTGTTCTTACAGAGGAAATAAAGAAAATTAACCTTTTTCAGATAAGGGTCCATTTTGTCTTATAATGACCAAGTCCCACTACAGCCCTCAATCACACATATATGATTGCTAAGTTTCTTGCTTAACTTAGAAGTTTTCTGACCAAATTTTATTCTACTACTCAAGCTTAAGATAGATATTATACAAACATAACTAAATTCATGTAGAGTTGAGCGTTCTACATGAGACCATATTAATTCATCCATTTAACAAATATCCACTGAGTGCTTACTACTTGCCAGGCACTGTATCAGTTACTAAGGATGTAAAGATGAGTAAGTGGGAAAGGTTTTCCAGAGACAGGAACAGTGTGCTCAGGATGCATAACTGACAGCAGTCACTAATTGCCTAGGGGAATCTAAAAAAGCAAGGCTTGTCCTAACAGGCTTAATGGAAAAGGAGCAGTTTTTACCTTCCCACCCTCAAGACTTTCCTGGTAAAGCAGGTAGGACCTGGCAAATATAGACTGGTGGATGAGGAAGCTGACCAGGACAAGTGAATCTAGTCAAATTACAAATCATTAATAAGTGCAAAAATAAGTTTGTTCCTCCAATCCACCACCACAACAGAGCCAAGGGTTAAGAAATGGATTAAATGGAAGAAAATATTTGCAAATAATGCAATCAACAAGGGATTAATCTACAAAATATACAAACAACTCATACAACTCAACAACAACAACAAAAAACCCATAGAAAAATGGGCAGAAGACCTAAATAGACATTTCTCCAAAGAAGACATACAGATGGCCAAAAAACACATGAAAAGATGCTCAACATCGCTAATTATTAGAGAAATACAAATCAAAATCACAATGAGGTATCACCTCACACCAGTCAGAATGGTCATCATCAAAAAGCCTACAAACGATAAATGCTGGAGAGGGTGTGGAGAAAAGGGAACCCTCTTGCACTTTGGTGGGAATGTAAATTGGTACAGCCACTATGGAGAACAGTACGGAGGTTCCTTAAGAAACTAAAAATAGAGCTACCATATGACCCAACAATCCCACTCCTGGGCATATATCTGGAGAAAACCATAATTCGAAAAGATACACACACCCCAATGTTCACTGCAGCACTATTTACAATAGCCGAGACATGGAAGCAACCTAAATGTCCATCGACAGAGGAATGGGTAAAGAATATGTGATACACATATACAATGTAATATTACTCAGCCATAAAAAAAGAATGAAATAATGCCATTTGCAGCAATACAGACGGACCTAGAGATTATCATACTAAATGAAGTAAATCAGACAAAGACAAACATCAAGTGATATCACTTATATGCGGAGTCAAAAAAAATGATACAAATGAATTTATTTCCAAAACAGAAACAGACTCACAGATTTAGAAGACAAATTTATGGTTACCAAAGGGGAAAGGTGGGGGGTAGTAACAGACTAGGAGGTTGGGATTAACATATACACACTATTATATATAAAATAGATAACAACAAGCACTTACGTACAGCACAGGGACATCTACTCAGTATTCTGTAATAACCTATATGGGAAAAGAATCTGAAAAAGAATAGATATACGTATATGTATAACTGAATCACTTTGCTGTACACCTGGAACTAACACAACATTGTAAATCAACTATACTCCAATATAAAGTAAAAGTTAAGAAAGTAAATAATAAAAAGAATGTGGTTATAATTACAAGAAAAAGAAGAAATGGATTCAAGTATTTTTAGGGAGTGAAAGAAACCTTTGAAATCTAAATTATGTATACTGGATAAAAAGTCAAACTATAGTTCAAATTTATTTTCTACAAAATGGAATATACAATTCATTTACTTTTACGAGGGTTTTTTGGTACTATAAATGTGTGTATTAAAGTAACTTTTTAATGTTACAGAAAACTAAAAAATGATAAAAATCTATCCACAGCCCCACCATCCAAATACCACCACTCCTACTAGTTTGGTGAATTTTTAGACTACTTTTATCTGTAACATAGGTTTCTTAACTTTGTTTTTATAGTGTTGTAATTATACCACAAAATTTTTCTTGATTCTGCTAAATATTAAGCATTAGTATTTCCATGCTATTAGTCTCCATAAACATCATTTTAATGCCTACATTGTATTTTTTAAATAAATTTATTTATTTATTTTTGGCTGTGTTGGGTCTTTGTTGCTGCGCGTGGCTTTCTCTAGTTGCAGTGAGCGGGGGCTACTCTTCTTTGCAGCGCACAGGCTCCTCATTGCGGTGGCTTCTCGTTGCGGAGCATGGGCTCTAGGAACAAGGGTTTCAGTAGCTGTGGCATGCAGGCTCAGTAGTTGTGGCTCATAGGCTCTAGAGCGCAGGCTCAGTAGTTGTGGCACACAGGCTTAGTTGCTCCACGGTACATGGGTTCTTCCCGGACCAGGGCCTGAACCCATGTCCCCTGCACTGGCAGGTGGATTCTTAACCACTGCACCATCAGGGAAGTCCCACCTACACTGTATTTTGATGGTACATAAAAATTTGAATCAGAAAAGAACAGCAAGGATTAATCTCCTAAAACTTCTCAAGACCAGGGGAAAAAAATGTTCTCTTATTGTTTAGCCTTCATTCATTTATTATTAGCCAGTAGTTTACCCAGAACATATTAATGTACAGCTTGTATGCCTCAGGCACTATGCTGGGTGGTTAGCAAGATAATCAATCCTCAGAAAAATGATCTCCAAGACAAGAGGGATACATAATCCCTCACCTTATTTGATTCCTGGCCATTGTTACCACTGTGCTTCAGCTCTGTTCTATGCAGATTAAATCAAATAATTAAGTGAGTTATACTATGAGACTAATTTCCAGGAGGACAGGAATGGTGAATGGGCCACAATAACAAGGACCCAGGCTCACCCGAGCTAGAACAGAAGCAAGTCTGACCTCAAGATCCCTGCCCATGGTGAGAGAAGGACCAACACACATGAGCGCTGGATGGCTATCAAGTAAAGGACAATGCTTCCCATGTAGGCTTGGAATACCCTAGATGCACTAAGTCTAATCGGGGAAGCTGAACGGTCTTTGAGGAGGCAATGCCACGTCGCAGAATTATTCCTAGACTAGTGGTTTACAGACCTGAGTTCTGGTTCTCATTCTGGCCCAAGCACAGAGAATGCATTTAACATATCTGAACCATAATTTTCCCCATCCATAACATAAGGGTGGATCTAGACATTCTCTAAGAGCCCTTCCAGCTAAATAAATCTGTGATTTTATGAGGCTATAAAAAGCAGGACTCACAGTCCACAGAAGTACCAAACCCAGCCATCTTACCACTTTTAAAGCATTATTTCAAACAACAAGAATGAAGAAAACTCAGTTCCTTGCTGCTCTAGAAGTTACATTCCTTCCAGTTCAATTACTGAGCTATTTTGAGTTGTGATCAATCCTCAGCCTGGCTGGCGATGCGGACAAGGCCAAAGCTGGGGTTTGAGCCTCTGGATCATCCGGGAGGACAATCTGCTGTGTTCTCGAATGTGGCCACAAGATGAACACCTTCCCCATGGACCCACAGAGTGGGTGTGATGGATACAAATCTGCTTTTCTAATGCAAATGTTCAAAGTATCACCTTAATGACTGAAGGTCACACTCTCATTACACGACATTCTGACAGTATGGAAACTAGAGAATAAATTCTCTTTATTATTGAAAAATTATTTTCAATTTTTCTCAAAATGATTATTATTTCCATGTTATTAGGGTTAACTTTATAAATTCTTTAATAATTAGAGAATAATCCACGTCATTTAAAAAACACAAAATTAATAAGACTACTACCCTGATAAGTATAAAATAGTCTGTCAAACAATTTAGATACATATTTACACAATATAAAATTGACACAAATACATCCAGTAAGTAAACAAACTTTGCACTTAATAATTGCCTTTGCGCCTAATAATCACACAATGTACTCTTAAACTCACCCCTATTCTACCTACCTCTTGAAATCAAAGTCTATCACTTGAAAAGAAAAAAAGGAACAAAATGTCATATAATAAACAAGTGGGCAACAGAGCATGCATTCTACCCTGCCTTACAGGAATTACAGTCAGTTAGTCTTATCAAAAAAATCATTACTCATCTGAAGATCATAAAGCCAAAAAGAAAAAAAAAAGTACCACATGGACACAGGGCGGGAAGGGAAGGGTGGGACGAACTGGGAGATTAGGATTGACATATATACACTACCATGTGTAAAATAGATAGCTAGTGGGAACATGCTATAAAGCACAGGAAGCTTAGCTCGGTGCTCTGTGATAACCTAAATGGGTGGGATGGGGTGGGGGGTGGGGGTGGGAGGGAGGTCCAAGAGGGAGGGGATATATGTATACATATAGCTGATTCACTTCTCTGTACAGCAGAAACTAATACAACATTGTAAAGCAATTTTACTGCAATTAAAAAAATAAAATAAAATAAAAAATAAAATTTTAAAAAAGTACCATCAGCTCTCAATGACCCAAGCACACATATTTCTTATGTTGCATTAGTCAGAGTCCCCTTCCTCAACCAAGGACATTAAACAGAGCTGATAAGTTTGTGTGTCTGCCCGTATGTACACCTTTGCAGGTAGTGAGTCCACCCAACAGTACATTCAGAATCTTTTTCGAGACAGAGCCAGTGCGGGTGTTAAAGCTAATTTCACCCTGTGAAATGGCATCATTATCTGTCCGTGCTAGTACACATGGGGTGGTAAGGCTCAGTCACTAGAAAGTAGCAAGATCCCATGTTGATGGCGGGGAGGGGAGGTGGGTGGCCAAGTACAATTAAGAAAATAGCAACCATTCAACTTGCTTATTCTCGGAACATCTTCCCTCAGCTTCAATTAAGTAAATGCAAGCTGAATATCTTGAATGAACACGCAGCCAACTGCACACTGAACGCATAGCTAACGGCGCTACCTCCACGACTCACAGCTCAACATAGTCAAAGTAGAACAGGTGACTTCCCTTCTGGCCATGAAGGAGTTACAGCATCCACAGTCAACCTTCTTCTAGGAAAAAAAATTATTTTTAATAGGAAGCATTTTAAGAGTACAACAGGCAGTGCTGGAGGGTCATCCTTCTGAGAGGGAAACAAGCGAGGTGAGCCCCAGGATTGTCTGTGCTTGCCACCTGGAGACAACGTGCAGACCTCAGCGCTTCGAGGGGAACGCCAGATAGAACAGGGCAACCTCGTAGAGATCAGAATTCACAAAGGCTGAGATGGCCAAAGCAGAGAAGGAAGCAGGGCTGAGCAGAGGATGAGAGCTGTAGTGAGCTGCAAAGCAGGCTCCAGAACAGCCTCTCCCAACCCCACAGTGGGCTCAGGAGGCGAAATGGCCCTTCAGAGCTGTCCTGAGTTGGTGTAGATGGTCCTCACACTTCCACTTCATCAGTCACTAGAGGTGGGGCCCCTGCATCCCCACCTGCCCCTGTGAAGGGGCGTAACACCGGGAGAGGTGGCTTGCTGCCGCTGGAGCAATCCCGGAAAGGCTGTCAGCACTCCCAGAGGCTGGGAGACCTAGGCTGAGTTCTTAACATCATCAGTCTAGTGATCTTACTTCCCTGCTTAAAACCCTTCAGAGGCTCCTCATCAACTGCACAGCATTCCAGGCTCTTCAAGATCTGGCACCTTCCTCCTTCTCTATCCCCATCTCCTGACCCAGGCTACAAATATGGCAAATGAATCCAAGCTCTCTTTAATGTCCCATGTTGTCTCTCACTTTTCTGTCTTTGCATATGGTGCTTCTCCTACCCAAGCTCCAGGGGAATGAGAAGGTCTGCCTTTGTGCTCTCTATACACCTCATACCTCAAACTAAGCACAAATACTCCAACTGTCAGGTCCCTGTGTCTGAGACCCCATCTGATCCGTGAGCTTCTGGAGAGTACCACCTCCTTCTTTGTAGCCACAGCACCAAACACCAAGTCTGATGCAAAATAGGACACTAAACAAATGTGCAAGGAGTCAGTGGAGGGATGGATGGATAGAACCATTAAGCATCCTCACCAGGTACCTCCTACTGAAACTGTGCTGAGAGTCGCTTCTCCCTTCTCCCCACAAGGCTGCTGTACCCCCATGTTCTCTAATGTTAGAAATTTTACCTGCACTGTGGTCTATGACAGGGCCTATTTTCTCCTTTTTAATTTATCCTCAATATTCCATCTTGTCTGATATGGTCTAGGAGTGGGAAGATGCTCACATACTTATCTTCTGGCCCCAACAACCCAGCCATGGCCCTTCTCTAAACTTTGAACTTCATGGCTGTTTTTTTTTTTTTAAACATCTTTATTGGAGTATAATTGCTTTACAATGGTGTGTTAGTTTCTGCTTTATAACAAAGTGTATCAGTTATACATATACATATGTTCTTATATATCTTCCCTCTTGCATCTCCCTCCCTCCCACCATCCCTATCCCACACATCTAGGTGGTCACAAAACACCAAGCTGATCTCCCTGTGCTATGCGGCTGCTTCCCACTAGCTATCTATTTTACATTTGGTAGTGTATATATGTCCATGCCACTCTCTCACTTCGTCCCAGCTTACCCTTCCCCTTCCCCGTATCCTCAAGTCCATTCTCTAGTAGGTCTGCGTCTTTATTTCCATCTGCCCCTAGGTTCTTCTGACCATTTTTTTTTCTTTTTTTTTTAAGATTCCATATATATGTGTTAGCATGCAGTATTTGTTTTTCTCCTTCTGACTTACTTCACTCTGTATGACAGGCTTTAGGTTTCACAGCTGTTTTTCATCTCCTGGACCAGGGGACCCACCCCTCATCCACTAGGTCATCCACCACCACCCAATGCCCCTTCACAAAATTCTCTTCCTGATGCCACAATACACTTTTTCCCTTCAAAACAATTCACTAGCTTCTGCATTTTAAGCAACAAAAACAGTGCTACATTTATATTTCATCACAGAAAACATCAGGCTCTGGTCTAGGACAACTTTTCCCAAATTCAAAATATTCAATACCTCTGTAGGGAAGGGATATTTATCATCTAATATAAATTCCTTTTTTCTTTTTTTGTTGCATGTTCAACCTTTATTAACTGTCACTTCTTTATATCTAGAGTACAATGAAGCTTGCACTTATAATAATAAAAAAGGACTCTGAAGCTTTGCAATGTCCTAAAAGATTACAAACCTCAAAGAAAATTTCAGTTGTAGTCAAGATGTTTATAATGTTAATAGTCTAAGTCTCTGAAAATGAGCAATCTAAGTATGTTGGGTCCAGTTATGGCAGAAAACAGATAAAGTAGAAGATACAGATCTATATCCAAGAAGACCCACTCTAGACAAATTCTATTAGTGCAAGTTTCAACTATGTTGATAAGTGCTATATATATATCCTAGAACAGCAGCAAACTATAGCTAATGCCTGACACACCTAAAGCTAAAAGGTTCCAACAATGAAAACATGCCTTTCCCATCCCCAGAAGGTACAAGTGAAAAATAAAACAGACAAACACAATCGATTTAAGGAACAAATAAGAATATAAATACATACAAAAGCTAAGTAACCAGCCCTTGAATAATTTAAAGCTGATTATAATCTCTCCTATATCATACCTGCTCAAATATATTCTGCCCTTTTCCGTGTTTACTGAAACTGAATTTGGTTATACATAGATTATTATTATAAAATATAATAAAATCTCCACAAAAAGCAAGCCTCATTCCAAATATCAAAGGCTAAAAACCACTCACCAAGATTCACGTACAAATGAAACTCATGGAATGCAGATAATTCCTGAGGCTTGACTCATAAGACTAAACATGGTTGAAAGGACAAGTTCACAAGGAATATCTACCCATAGTCACTACAAAGTGTGCCTGTCCAAAACCACATTTACTCACTGCATTCGATTCAGCTTAAAAAAAACAATAGAAGGCTATATAAAAGAAATTATAATGAATGGGGATTGTGTTAAAAAATAACAACTGTTTCTTCTTTCTAAGCTTTCTTCTGTAATAAAGGTTAGAGTGAAGAAGCACATGCTTGATCTTAAATTTTCAAATATAAAAGAGTAAAAGAGAACCGAAGCATATTTAACCAATAAATGACACCTAGTTCATGATAAAATAGAGTGCTTACTATGCATTAAGCATTTTACATAATACACTAAGTATTTATACATATTTCATTTAAGCACCGTAAAATATCTCTGACAGGAACACTAGAAATATTACCAATATTGGGGGAATGAAGTGCCTTATCCAAGTGGCTCAGCCAATGAACTGAGTCTCAGAGCCATATCTCTCTCACTCTTGAGTCCACATTCTCAACCTCTGTTTCATATAATCCCAAATTATGACAGTCAGGAGAAGAAAACTTTTCAAGTAATTATATAATTCACTCTTTTAGTAACATCAACATTTGTTTTTAATCAATAGTGATGGAAATTCCTTGACGCACTAAATATAATATCTGGAGTATGATTTAAGTTTTCTTTGGTGACTTAAAATCATCATTATTGGGCTTCCCTGGTGGCACAGTGGTTGAGAGTCCACCTGCCGATGCAGGGGACACGGGTTCATGCCCCGGTCCAGGAAGATCCCACATGCCGCAGAGCGGCTGGCCCCGTAGCCACAGCCGCTGAACCTGTGCGTCCGGAGCCTGTGCTCCACAACGGGAGAGGCCACAACAGTGAGAGGCCCGCGTACCGAAAAAAAAAAAAAAAAATCATCATTATTAATTACTGTACTTGGCTCTAATTACAACCACGTATGGCACTTTATCTAGCTCCTCACGAAATTCATCCTAAGGAGTACATTATTCAAGATGACATTTTTCAGGATGCAAAAAGAACTACCTCTTCTCACGCTGGCTCTGCCGCGTACTCTTGCCATGACCACAAGCAGTCACCTGATGCTCTCTGAGCTTCCATGTCCTCTGCTGTAACATAGGGGCCCAGGGCCCTGCCTACCTCACAGAGTTTGCTAGAAGGCTCAAATGAAATAATTAATATAAACATGATCAAGAAACTATAAACTGAAGCAGGACTGTAGGCTTTATTATCTCCCTTCAGTGAAATGCTTGGATTTTAAACTCTTCCTCTCAGATACAACTTTAAAAAGCAATGAAATTCATATATGGCTAACAGTTTCCACAGTTCGACAGTAGTTTGTCTGGCTAGCCACTCAGAAGTACATTACAGCTTCCAATGATGAACATCAGCAATTGTGCTTTTGTTCTAATGGCTTCTGCAAGCCCACAGCACTAAGGCTTAAGAAGCTTGTGTTACCTCGAGTGGTGTGAATACGTAGTATCTTAACCACTGGACATGTGCACAAAATGCAGCAACAGGCTCCCTGATGTGGTAGATTAATTCAGACTTTGAGAGAGTAATTAATTCCGACTTTTTGCATTTCTTTAAAGAAATTAATCTGTGTTATATCTCCGACGCAAAGAATCAAATTATTCGTCTATAGCAACATCCCACAAAGTAACTGAAGACAAGAAACAGCCATGTGAACAGCTTCATAGGTAATTAGAAGATGTAAAAAGTTTCCTCTAAAAAACAAACCAAGTTCTGACACATATGAACAGATAATTCACCTAAGAGGAAAATACTAAACAAACATATGTAAAAATGTTCACCTTCCCTGGTAGATAAAGAAGTTGATATACTCTACACTATATACACAGTAACAATTTGGGAAATTAATATGGTGGTATGTAGCTTGAAACATAAAAATGCTCAATAGTCCCACTCCTGGGAATTTATCCCAAGAAGCAATTAATTAGACATATACAGATAAGTAGACATATACATTCTCAATTAACATTGGAATGCTTTGCAAAATCTGATACATCGACCTGGAAAAAAAAAGTTTTTAATCAAAACAAAACCAATCATTTAAAAGTCTATGGAAAATACTAAACAAGAAAATACTAAGTAAGATAAACAGAATATAATGTTTATGTTCGATAGGAATGTCAATATATAAATACATATTCATGTGGACAAAGACTAAAAAGGTAAAGTGCAAAAATGAAAACTGCTCTTAGTGATGTAACTTATGGAATTCTCATTCAAAACATTTAAGCATTATTGCTACCTCATCTTCTAAATGAAAAATATGTAACTCATGCCATTTCTTGAAAAACCACTTAAAATCAACTTCTGCCAAAACACTTCCACCAACTGAAATAAAATACCTAAAATTTAGAAGGTTATTATCTATAAAATAAGAAATAAGCAGAAAAGAAAATATTCCCTTAAGAATGTGATTTGTGGTTAATAAGAATAATAATAGTAAACCTACGTCTTCCCAGTGCCCCTACGATGTTTATCACTGGTTGGTACTACAAACCTAAGAATCCCCACAATAACCTTTACCAGTTTGTTGAATTCCGCTGCAGTGCTTTTCCAGACTAACTGAAGAACTTAATCTTGTGGTATTTGTAAAATATGTTATCTGTGGCGTACTGAAGGGAAAACACAAATATTTTTGTCTACTCTTGCTTATTTATCTGAACACATTTAAATCTCCTCCTTTGTCTCAGTTCTTGTTAGATGAACTTTGGAAGCCCCTTGGTTTCTCTGCGGAGTTACATATTATCACTCTCTCTTTTCTCTCTGCACACAATTAACAGCCTATGTCAAACTGGCTTCTCCACCTTCCCAGCTTCCTTTCTAGGATACACTAACCCCCTGGGGAGCCTTTCTTGGAAGAAATGAAAGCCAACAGACTATTTATGGCAACTGTCAGAATTCAGGGGATGAAGACCCCTTGTGGGCTCTGCCGGATCTCCCCACAGATTTGTGGCCTGGATCTCTGGGGTCTGCCTGTCTCCTTCCTCTGCCCACAGTCAGCATTCCCTGGGGCTGACTCCAGCAGGTGGCCTCTCAACTAGAGGAGTTCATTTTTAGACATGTTGGGTCTCCTTTCTCTGCCTGATGGGGAAAACATATTTGCAACAAGAAAATGATTTTAAAATTAACCTTCTGATAAAACTTGCATGAAGGGAGGCTTCTCAGTATCTTTTATTATTGAGACAAATTAACCCTACCTCAGTTTTTCCCATTATTGTCTTCTTAGTTCATGAGGATTGCAATACGACTCTTTAAATTCCTTAGCATCTTTCAGGTACAGAACAGACTTCTCCTACGTACATTCCTTCCCTTGATAGACAGTAAGATCATTCTTTTCCCAATTTTATTATTCCTATATAAGCAAAGACCCAAAGGTTGTCTTGGAAGGCTCTCAAACACTCCAGCCTGAAGTCAGGGACTTCATTTCTTCCTGGATGTAACAGAATCTTCCATGCCCTGGGACCCTTAGCTATAGAGAAAAGGCACTTTTTTTCCCCCTTAGGTTTGTTATCCCAAAATGCAAGGGTTCAGTTACAATCTGCATATTATCATCTTCACATCCATGAATTCCTTCTGTCCCTAATGTAAAAGAAGAAGATTCCTCAAGGATCTGGGTTCTTTCATATGGTTAAAAGAACGAACAACATGTACAGAGAGCATGAAGCAAACCACATTATTTAATGGATTGTGTTAGATATTTAGGGTTATGCCTAAATTTTGATTGTTGCTTTTAAAAAAAAAGCTTCAGCAGCAGAAAATGAAATGCCTGAAATCTAGGAAGAATGGATGTCAGCAAATCCTTATCTTGATTCCTGTGTGGCCCCAAATATAAGCTATATATTAACCAACTTGTCTAGACAACCAACCAATCCCCACAACCTCACCGCCCTCCACCCCAAGGTAAGGGTGTATACTGTCCCCACAGCAGGCCTGTTACTGGGGTTTTAGGCCCAATCTGGTGATGTGGATGCATCAGGATCTAGACATGCCAGCCCCGCAGGGCACAGAGTCACATTCAAGCTCCCACATGTGCCATTTCACATTCACCCACCCACTCACCACCTATGTGGTGCCAATTCAAATGGTCCAGCCTGTAAAATGCAGAAAGCCACACCTTGAGACAGACAGCCACAAGTGGCATGGTCAAGGAAACACAAGAAAAAAGAGGTAAACTCAAAATAATAAAGCAAATGAATACATACACAGAAAAACATAGACACATTCATTCTGAAATATAAAATGTGTCTCTTTGATCTCAAACATTTAAAAACACCATGATCAGGGCTTCCCTGGTGGCGCAGTGGTTGAGAGTCCGCCTGCCAATGCAGGGGACACGGGTTCGTGCCCCGGTCTGGGAAGACCCTACATGCCGCGGAGCGGCTGGGCCCGTGAGCCATGGCCACTGAGCCTGCGTGTCCGGGGCCTGTGCTCCGCAACGGGAGAGGCCACAACAGTGAGAGGCCCGCGTACCGCAAAAAAAAAAAAAAAAAAAAACCATGATCAGCTAGAAAATGAGAGCCATGACACTTTACACCAGTGTAGGTCTTCCAAAGCATTCTGCAATTCTATTCCAATCGCAATATTAAAACATGGAGATGGTTCTTCTTTCTATTTCCATGGTTTCCTTAACCTCTATTAAGGCAAAATATGAATGTAGGTAACCAAGTCAACTGCCATGCAGCAGGAAAAATGGAAACTCTCAGAAACCTCCTGTTTGCACAAATCGTTCCCCGAAACCTTCCTGCCAAACTTTTGACCTTACCAGTCGTTGGCAATGAGTGGTAATAAACTTAAAAAGTGAAGTTTTGGTCATGAATCATAGTTCCTATTTTGACTAACATTCTAAGTTATATACTTCCCACTTTTTTCTTCAAGTTGCATGGGCCTGCTATTTTTAAATATGAAAACAGCCATAATGTGCCTTTTTTCTCTCCCTGAGGGCTTCCCATAATGTATTTATAGGACTGGAAGTTTTCCAAACCCAAACATAATTTACTGTGTCATTTTCAATGACTGACAATTTTGGTTTTGTTTTTCTCTTATCCTAAGGGAGAATCAATTGTCCAACAAACTGATGTATCCTTCATCCTTTTATCCTTAGAGACCAATGGTCAAAATTGACTTTGGTCTCAATTGGTCTATTTCTGGCTCTGAGTGGATGTTAATCCTCAAAAACAGGTTTGTTGGACTAAGTAACAAACTGGGCATCCAAGGGCAGTGGTTCTGACTCCTTCTGTCCTTCTACTTACTAACTGGGAGGCCTTGAACAAGTCGCTGTATTATCTTAGTTTCTCTGAACATAAGATGATTACCAAAGCAGTCAAAAGGAACAACTAGAGAGAAGCCCACACGCTGCAACAAAAGATCCCGCATGCCGCAACTACGACCCAATGCAGCCAAAAATAAATAAATAAATAAATAAATAAATAAATAAATGATTTTTTTTTTTTTTTTTTAAAGCAGGGATGGGGGTGGGTGGGTGCTGCTGGAACCACCCCAGAGATTTGAATGCGGTCAGGCCTTGATCTATTTCAAGTCCTTAGGAGCTCAGGGTCTACCCAAGAGGTATCCACACTGGGAGAATTTGGAGGTAGAGGCCCCCATGTGTGAATCACCTTATGAAGTCCCATCGGAGAGAAGGAAGAAAGAGTACTCAAAAACTGAGACACTTTAGCTTTCTAAGGTCAATCTATAGCAAATTCCTGTGATCAGCTCAGGAAAAAGGTAGGACCCTCAGGTCCATCACAGTCAAAACCAGAATCACTGGGACAACCCCAGTCCACAGACCTCCCTAGAGCACAGCAAAGTTAAACAGAGGGATCTTCTAAGATACACCCCTTGCAACAGGCACTTTGGCCAGAGATCCTCTTCCATCCTGAGGTTTCTGGCATGGTCTGGGGGCTTCGGGACCCTGGACAGGGCATCGGCCAGCTCTTCCACCTCAGCGGCCAAGCATCACCATGGTGACACACTGTGAGTCCTAGTCCCTCAAATACACCTGCCTAAAGATTCATGCCAAAAAATAGGAAAAAAAAAAGTACTATAAATATTTACATTTTGAAAGTTTTATTTATTTTTTAAGATGTGAAGTTCAGACACAGAAAACAAACTTATGGTTACCAAAAGGGAAGGTGGGGAGGGATAAATTAGGAGGTTGGGATTAACATCTACACACTACTATGCATAAAACAGATAACCAACAAGAACTTACTGTAGAGCACAGGGAACTATATTCAACATTTTATAATAACCTATAAGGGAAAAGAATATATATCTGAATCACTGTGCTGTACACCTGAAACTAACACGACACTGTAAATCAACTATACTTCAATTTAAAAAAAAAAAAAAGTGAGGGTTTTTTTTTCCCTCCATGTTCTGGGAACTATTAATGAGTATTTCTTAACTCACCCAATGCTTTTTTCTATTCTGTTAGTCTAAATCAATCAGAGGACTTTCACTTCACCAGTCCCATTGTGCAACATCCCATCAAGGTCTGTGATTCCAAAAAAGCAGGCGACAGCTTGAGTGAACCGGTCCAGTAACACCAGTGCACCTCCTCCACCCCAAGCTCGACTTCCCCTTAGAAGAAGGAAGTGATAGGGTTGGAAGACAGCCCTAAAATGTTGTCATTGTTATTGTGAACCTTTAAATAGACCTTTGAATCTGTAAAGGATTTGGGGTTCTGCTCACAAAGATCCTGTGGGAAAGTCAGTGCTCCTAGCCCCATCTTCCACTTTTATCTACATCACATGCTACATTATTACTAGAAACTAGGACTCATAAAGTAAAAACTACCCCCAAAAAATGAAATCAGGATTATTTAAAAATCAAAGACTGAAAGGGTTCTCTTTATTCATGTGATGATGAAGTTAAAATTAATTAGGATGACACCATCTCTGAGAACTCTGCTTGTCTGCTAGTTTTAACTGCATGTCCTCTGCACAACAAAATTTCTTTAAACACCTTTCCCCTTTGATGTTTTTTAATCTTCTACATCATTAAATGAATTTTATATGGCAAAACATGCAAAGAAAAGGAGAATTTCAGAACACCTGTGGTAATATTAATTTCGACTAAAAATACAGAAAGCTAAAAGAAAAATGCAGCTTGTTTTCAAAATGTTTCATACATTGCTAATTTTTTCAGCAAGATTTTTGTTTTCGCTTTGGGATTACACACTTAAAGTCCATAGTTTTGTCTCTTTATGCCTCTAAAAATAAAAATGTTTCTTTTGAACAGCACTCTTAAAGTTCTGGCTGTTCCCAGGAGAGACTAGTTAATCAGCAATTTTTAAGAGAAGGGAGCTCAGGCAGGTTACAGAAATTCTTCCCGGGAGCCCTTAGCCTATCCTCCATCCATAATATCCAGCAAATTACAGTACTTTGTTAGCTCCCAACAACAAAAGAGACCTACAGTACAGAGCCAGGAGGGTGGGAGTGAGGCAGTGGAGAGGGGGAGGGCAGGGGCGGGGTTGCTGGGGGATTGGTGGGGGAGGGGGAGGCGGAAGCGCTGCTCCAGGAAAAGGCAACCTCCAGTACTAAAAGTATTTTTAAATGTTTTTGTCCTTTTGTACAACAAAAAGAAGGTTAAAAAAATTTAAATGAACAAAACATTGGATGCTCTGAAGGATGGCTATCTAACAAACGCAGTAATTTGTAAGTAGAAAGAAACAAGGAAGAGAGGGAAGGAAGCAAAGAAGCCAGGAAAGCAAAACCAATAGGAAGATTACACTTCAAGCCTGAGAAAGGTTTAACTGTCCTAATCCTGGTGTTTAAGATCCTTGAAAACAATAACCTTCTAGAAAGCAGATACAAGTAGCCAACAAAAGAACAAACAGCCTAACATGTACCTCTGTCAAGTTGCTGCGCACTGGGGATAAAAAAGGGGAGGGAACCAAAATCATGAACCACCCAGATAGTTCATTTTTTTAAATTTTTATTTAATTTTTATTTTATATTGGAGTGGAGTTGAGTAACAATGTTGTGTTAGTTTCAGGTGTACAGCAAAGTGATTCAGTTATACATATACGTGTATCTATTCTTTTTCAAATTCTTTTCCCATTTAAGTTACTACAGAGTATTAAGCAGAGTTCCCTGTGCTATACTTGTTGGTTATCTAACAACCCACAGAGTTTAAATAGTGAAAGTTCCTAGAAGAACTTCCTGAGCAATGGCTTCAGTCCTTCCATTCACTTTATAGTTTCCTTTATATACTGTGGCCCATTTGGGGTTCACTAAGAAGGCAAGGGCGCCACCCATTTTCCTGCTTTTGATTTAATAAAGAAAAAAAGAACTTTATAATTTCCCATAAAGGCTTTCCTCCCACACTTTAGAGTTACAATGAGGTCAATCCTTTCACCTACAGGACCATGTAAATATAGGGAAATTAAGTCCATCTTCACAATCAAGAATGTTAAGACTATGTCAAACCCATTCTAAATAATGGAACACATCTATGTCTACAGTCACAGGTGACGTCACTGGTGTACTTGACGTGAACCTGACTCGGGTATACTGAAAGACCCTTTCCAAATGTGAACAGCTATGGAAAGACAAAGCTATGATAGGTTTTATGTGGCTTATATAAGTACAGATGTTAATGAGTATTAAATACTAGTTTCCAAAAAAAATTCAAAAATAATATACTCACAAATCAATAAGAAAAAGACAAACAACCTAACAAGAAAATAAGCAAAACACCTGAACAGGTGAGAGGGCATTAAAAAAAAAAAACCCTAATTATCCAAAAATAAGTGAATAGATAAATAAGCTGTGACATATTCATACATTAGAATATTAAACACTGAAAATGAATAATGAGAGTTATACATGTCAGTATGAATGCATCTCACAAATATAAAGTTGAAGGAAAAAAGCAATTTGTAGAAGAATGCATACAGGATGGTACTAACTATGTACACTCTTAAAAATATTGCTTGGGGGGGTCCACGATGGGTCTGATATTCGGCTAATATACCTTGGCATGGCTGGATCTGTTGCCAGCATCCATTATGAGTGGCAGTACCCACACATTACCAGGTTGCTAAATACTTTGAAAATCACCATTAACATTCATATGCAACAAAACTGTAAAGAAATGCATTTGAATGATAAACACCAAATTCAGGACAGCTGCTACCTCTGTGGAAGAAGGGGTCAGACCATGTTAGGAACAATTTGTTTCTTAAATATCATGCCAAAGCATGTAAGGACTTAAGGGCATGCTGATTTATGCCTTTTCATAGGTTTTAAATAATGCATAATACTTTAAACACACACACACACACACACACACACACATCTATGACAGCAGGAGCTTTAAGCCAGGAATCTGGAGGTAGCATTTTTACTCCTTGTTCTGCCAATTACCAACTGTACCTTGCCAACCCTGAATCTTGGTTTGTCATCTGTGAAATAAGGATTCAGGTATCATTCAGGTCTAAATTTCTGAATTAAATTCAACATGAAGGGTGTTGAACTCTCTGGACTCTAATAATGACCCATCACTTCTCTCACTGTACGAGTGTACAAATCATACATGAGACAAGACTTATTGACTCACTATGGATAGCACACGCACATTTTAAAGTCATCCCGGGAATGGCCTTTAATTCCACCACACTCTCTCCTTGGTCATCCTTTGTGATGATGGCGGACCTTTGAGAGGTGGCTGGCTGTGTTTAGGAGAGCAGACCAAAGAATATCAGTAAAGGGGTGGGGACAGTTTAAATGACCCAAGACAAAACATACTTTGTATTTAGTTGTGCTTATAGGTTGTTTTATATAATCATGACACTCTTGAGGTGGAGAAACTGAGATCATTAACATTAGTGATTTATTCAAGGACATAAAACTGCCTGGGACAAACCCAGGATTTGAATTCATCACTGGTATCTTAGATAAGTTGAGTAAGATACTGCTCTTACTCAGCTTACGATCTCTCCATTATTTCTCTCACACCCTCAAGACTCGTTTTAGAGAAGAGTTCCCCTCTATTCCCTACAATCCAACTTTGACTAGTTTACCAAGATTTGTACGGCACACAAAGCAAATAAGCTAGCAAATCCTTAGATGACTCAGTAGTAAATCACCGTAGATTTTAATATGTAGCTCACAGACTGTGGTACATAGAAGCTGGTTTAGAAAGTGCTATGACTTAAAAAATAAATGAGGGCTTCCCTGGTGGCACAGTGGTTGACAGTCCGCCTGCCAATGCAGGGGACACGGGTTCGTGCCCCGGTCCGGGAAGATCCCACATGCCGCAGAGCGGCTGGGCCCGTGAGCCATGGCCGCTGAGCTTGTGCGTCCGGAGCCTGTGCTCCGCAACAGGAGAGGCCACAACAGTGAGAGGCCCGCGTACCGCCAAAAAAAACAAAAACAAAAAAACCAAGGGAAAAAAAAAAAAAAATTAATGACATTTCTTCTAATTACTTTAGGGTTTTCATACCATAATTTTAAGGAAATTGTTCTAGAGAAATTTTTTTTAATTCAAATCTTCCCCAAATTAGAGCTCCTTTCAGTCCTTTTTGAGTTTCTGTTTCTCTTTAACTCTTTACTTCCAAGGAACCATCCATTACTGCATTGGTAAGTGGGGAGTTCTAACTAAATACTAGACACACAGTCTTACCTCACCTTGAAATCTTAGCATTCTGACTGGTTAGTGGGAAAGTAGATGAGGAAAAAAAACAGCTGAAAAATTAACTGTTGTGTGGTTTGGAAGCTGTTTTTTCTAGGGTGCCAGCCACTCTTCAACAGGTATTCATTTGTTTTAAAGATGTTGAATCAAGCAACTATGGAAATACAGGGTGTCTGAAAAAGGGATTTGAGCTCTGAAGTAGTAGAACCTCAAACTGTGAAATCATCCCTTCTCCCAGGCTTCCCTTGTGACTTGCTACAGTTTGCAAGCTAGTTTCCATTTCATTTCTAAACATGGCAGAAGTTTCTCACCTGAAGAGAAACAACCAGAATTATTTGTTTCTTAGTTTATCCTAAAGATACAGTTCCCAGTTCTGTGGGCGCAATTTACGATCTGATAAGAGGTCACATCATCTCAGGGAAAGAACAGAATGTACTTCTGTGTATACAAAATTATCTTTGTTGTTACTTGTAACATGCACAGCGACTCCATTAGAAACTTGTCTGGCCTTAAAAAAAAAAATCCTATATCTGCCCAGTTCTAAGGTTACTTTTTCTTCAGTATCTTCTAGGTCATTAAAATATTTAGAAGTTATATACCTCCCTGTGAAGAAAAACTTCCTAAAACATAAATAATCCTTCCGACCCCTTAACTCCAGTAACTCAGATTACAAAACTCTTAAATTTTCTTTCCACGGAATTTCAGATTACAGTTTTGAGATTTCTAAGAAATATTTTTTCCTTCTCTCAAAGCCTTCCCCATGGAAAGATCTCTGACCCATCCCCAGCCCCCAAAACTCATATAATATAAAACATCCTCAAAAAGGAATACACCTAAGTAGTTCTCTCCCCATTGGTGAACAATTTGAACACTCTCAAGAAAATGTCTTATGCATTTTACAATATTTTCCTGAGTAGAACCAAGACTGGAACCCATGAAGAATCTTGAGAAGTAGGACCACAAAGACAAAAGAAAATCTCTGTGTGGTCCTCTGGTTGAAGCTCCTCCAACTTATTTAGTTAAGAAGCTGACTAAGAGGGGTACTGAGATCTCTATCTGCTTAAAAAGCATACCTCAATATTTGCACATTCCTTCTGACATCTACAGTGCAATAAAAGTGAAATATAGTGATGTCTCCTTTGTTATAGCTTGAGAGTAAGAAGCAGGTAAATTCTGCTTACATGGATGAACAAAATTATAGGTCCTCTATTTGATAATAATGATAAAACAGTAATAAGTATAGTTAATATTTATTTAGTTTGTCATTTGTGCCGAATATTTTACATGCACCATCCCTTTAATCCTCACACGACAGACACTATCTACCCCATTTAGGGAAACAGGGAAGTTGAGTAACTTCCCTGAGACCACACAGCAAGTTACTGGCAACTCCTGCTTGAACACAGTGTGCAGGCTCTGAACTCCATGTCCTTAAAGTTCCTAACAGGCAAGATATATTGAACTAACTTATTCCACGATTCTATAGAGAAATTTACCAGAACACATATTGTCTGAACATGTCAACATATGAAGTAATTAACAGATTAATATAGTTACTAAAATGGGCCTATGTTAGTTTAAATTCACATTCTGTCCTTTCTTCTCTTTAAAATAAATAAATAATAAGATGAAACCTGTTTTTTGTCCACTGTTGCAGTTAACTGGCAAGCTTGTGTAATAAATTAACTAACAGAACTGGTTTAGCAACAAATGAGAAGCTCAAGGTCTCTAAATTCTAATCCTAGGTATGTCACTGATTTGAAAGGTGATCCAACAGCATTTAACATAAGTTACATTTGATGTTTATAGGGCTCTCAGAACACAGTCTAAAAGAAGAACCTGTATTTATGAAACTTCAATAATAAACCCTAAAACCAAATATCTGGGTGAAAAGGAAAAAGCTTAAAATCTAGCTGTTTTGCCCAATTACTGCCAAGGTTCCAAATGTTCGTAAACATTCAAATGGGATAAACATAGAATTGTCCACAGTGATTACCTCTAGGGACAGAGACAACAGAAATGGAAAGTGGAAATAATATGAGGACAGGCTTTTGCTTTTTAATATCTGTGTGTTGTATGTGTGTAGTTGGATTTTTGTAATTAAAAAAAAAGATTTTAAGACATGCTCAAAGTCTTCCCAGGGCTTCCCTGGTGGCGCAGTGGTTGGGAGTCCGCCTGCCGATGCGGGGGACACGGGTTCGTGCCCCGGTCCCGGAGGATCCCACATGCCGCGGAGCGGCTGGGCCCGCGAGCCATGGCCGCGGAGCCTGTGTGTCCGGAGCCTGTGCTCCGCAACGGGAGAGGCCGCAGCAGTGAGAGGCCCGCGTACAGCAAAAAAAAAAAAAAAAAAGTCTTCCCAGACTTAATTTTCATTTGCATTCATGAGCTTGACCTCAGGATTACACATTTCGAAGGGGGAACATTAAGGAAAAGAGCACCATTCTCTCTTCCCTGCTCGTCCTCTCCAATCCAACTATAACAAGGCTCATTTTATAAAGTTAAAACCCACTCGTAGCCAAACTTTTCTATTTCATCAGAAGCAAGAGAAAAAATCTTGGAGTACTTCAACCTTCAAGTAGTTCTAAGAAGAAAGGAATATCAGAACTTGAGAAATAAGGTTCATTATGAAACTCCCTCAACATTCTTCAGGTAACAAATACTAACCACCCAATTAGAAGGCGATTCTCTCCTTGTTGTAAAGAAGATGTAATGAAAGCCTGAATGAAGAAATGATGAAAAGTGCCACAGAGGGCAGCCCACTGCCTTCAGTACCCACTCACTCATTCTTCCTAGCCCCAGCTCTCCACTTGCTCCCAAGAGCTTGAAGAGAACAATAAAAGTGAGAAATGCTTTGAAATTAGGGTAGATATTTAAATAATATCAGGCCTCTTCTCAGCTTCTATTTCTTCATCAATAAAAATACTATTTGTTTCCAGGGCTTCCCTGGTGGCGCAGTGGTTGAGAGTCCGCCTGCCGATGCAGGGGACATGGGTTCGTGCCCCGGTCCCGGAGGATCCCACATGCCGCGGAGCGGCTGGGCCCGCGAGCCATGGCCGCGGAGCCTGTGTGTCCGGAGCCTGTGCTCCGCGACGGGAGAGGCCACAGCAGTGAGAGGCCCGCGTACAGCAAAAAAATAAATAAATAAATAAAAAATAAAAAATAAAAAATAAAAATACTATTTGTTTCCAATAATGATTTGTGAAGATGCTTAGCATAAAACCTGAGACATAGCAGGTGCATAATAAATGTTAGCTTCCTTCTTTTAGAACTAAATTTCCAACTGCCAGCTAGATGTCCACTAACCTTTGAGCTCAAAAGACCCATTCGCAGACTTTAAAATAAAGACTGTTAACAAGAGACAAAGGACAGAATGGATAAAGAAGATGTGGTGTATATACATATAATATATAATATATATATTATATATAATGGAACATTACTCATAAAAAGAATGAAATAATGTCATTTGCAGCAACATGGATGGACCTAGAGATTATCATAATAAGTGAAGTAAGCCAGACAGAGAAAGACAAATATCATATGATATCACTTATATGTGGAATCTGAAAATAAATAAATAAATACAAATGAACTTATTTACAAAACAGAAAGAGACTCACAGACATAGAAAACAAACTTATGGTTACCAAAGGGGAAGGGGGGGGACGGATATATACTAGGATGTTGGGATTAACATATACACACTACTGTATATAAAATAGATAACCAACAAGGACCTCCTGTATAGCACAGGAAACTATACTCAATATTTTGTAATAACCTATAAGGGAAAAGAATCTGGAAAGGAATATATACATGTATGTGTGTATATGTATGTTGTGTGTGTGTGTGTGTGTGTGTATATATTTAAAAAACTGAATCACTGTGCTGTACCCCTGAAACTAACATGACACTGTAAATCAACTATAGTTCGATTAAAAAAAAAAGACCCATTAGCCCACCCCATCACCAGACCATCGGTTTTCTCTCACACTTTCTCCCTGTGGTATCTCTCTCGCAAATAATGGCAAGTAATGGCACCAATATTCTTTTCAGCACCTAATTTAGAATTGTCTCTCTTCCATCTCATTTTAATCCCCTCTGACTCTGTTCTCTGAATTTCTTCATCACTCACCTGGATTTCTGAAAACATCCTTGTAATTGGACTCCCTGCCTCTCCACTACATCTTTCAGAATGTTATTATGAAATAGAGCTCACACCAAGCACACGCTGCGTGTTCCCACTGACAAGAAGAATATGGTCCAAACACTTCCATGAAAAAAAATCCCAAGATCTAACCACAAAGCATCTATCCAGACCTCTCCCACTACAACCTGCCATGAGCCCTGTGCTTCTGTGTCATTCTTCAGCCCTCAATCTACTCTCCTCCATTCTCCACCCATGAAAGCCCTATTCTACACTCTAGACCCAGCTATACGCCCAGCTAAAACGTCAAATGTTCTCTACAAAACTAGCCCTAACTTCCCCAAAGGTGGCATTAATTACCACAGCACTTTGCTAGCACCTCAGGTGGCACTTCTTTCATTCTGGATCATATTAGAGTGATTTGTTTACAAGGTTATCTTCCCCCAGTTCCTGCAGAAGGGGAGCCATGTCTGATTCATTGCTGATTGCCCTCTAACACCTGTCACTTAGCCCCTTGTTCACTGTACCCTTGAATTGAATGTAATAACTAGCACTCATTACTAGGTGTTCTACAATGTTCAGTTACAGGTACTGTACTACCCGTTACATGTATTGTCTCAGTAATAGTCATAACACTCCTATAAGTCATATTTTGGCTTTTGTTTTACAGTTAAAGAAGCTCTACCCAGAGAGGTTTGTAATTTGCCCAAAGTGACACAGCTAGTATATAGCAAAGCCAGGATTTGAATCAGGGTCCATCTGACTTCAGAAGTTACAATCCTAACCATTACACTATACCACAGACATTTCTAAAATACACTTGTCCTTTAGTACTTATGCACCTGAGAGTATAACTCAAGATCAAGACCCCAGTAAATTATATTTTATCCTATTAGCACATGGAGGCCATTTTTGGTTCTGCTCTAGTCCAGAGTCATAAATGAGCATGTCCACAGTCTTCCAGGTTTCTTTATTTTTCTCTTTTCTTACACCCACTCTCAACCCCCTTAAAAAGAAAAAAAAAAACAAGAAAAATGATTTGGAAGGCAGGGACAGGAAGAGAATGAAATCATTCCTTCATGGTGGAACATACAACATTAACAGTATGCTTGTAAGGTTTAACAGGCATATATAACCTAAAAGAATATGTTGGATCATTTCAAAACATATTTTCCTAGCTCAAACCTAAAATCAGCAGCTGTTGCTAAGAAAACACATAGCCAACTGCCAGACAACGTGATGATTCATGAAAGAAGCAAGCTTACCTTCCGAGTCTCAGAAACCATCACCAACAGAGTCTTGGAACCAAATCATCAACCTGTGATTATAAACATTCGGGAGTTTCTCTTCATCTGGCTCAGAAGGAAATACAATCAGTTCTGGACTAAACACTGTTTATAAAATTAATTATTACACAACTGAGTTGGAGCTTCCTAAAATGAAAAAAAGTGCCGAGACTACAAAGGTAACATACTTTCTTTTAAACAAAGTCCCATTAACAGAGGAAAACTTTTTACTCAGTGTCATCAAATGAGTAACTACAAAAGATGGTCAAACAAGAGACTGCTAGTCACCTATTTTCTTTGTAAACATACTAGCACAAATAATAAGACACACCTTTAACTGCTTTATAAAAAGAATTTATAGGTAATTCTTTATTTTTTTCTTTCTGAATCACTAGCTCAAAATTTTGAACTAAGAGCTCTAGCATGCATTATTCTATCAAACTATCCCATCAAACATTGACTGTAACCTACCTTAGTACTAATAGCTCAGGTGCATTTCAGTTGTAGGGTTTTTTTAAATTTATTTGGGGGGCATGGGGAGCAATCTTGAACAGCTTTATTTATTTTGTTGCAACTTACACTTCAGATAAAAATTACTTCTGAGTAATTAGCATTTTTTAAATGAAAATTAGCTAACTCCTATGGTACGACCCATTAATTAATGTATCATTCAAAAGCAGCCAAACACGAAGAGCTCAGTCGTATTACTATCAGCTTTTCCTCAGGATATCACAACTTGTACTCCAAAGCCACAGTGGGAAAAAACAGGTAGTTTTCTATCTTGTTTGTGAAAAGTCTGTGAAAGTTAATTCTGTCCCCTTTCTCCAAACATGAACTGTCTTATAGCCTGAGCTCTAACCTTGATAAGATTGTGTGTAGCATATAGATTAAGATAAGTGGATTTATTTTTTAAGATGTATTGTTCACCCCTAAATGTTGACTACCTTTATCTTTCCAAATGAGGCAACATAACTGCCGAAATGAGTAATGAGAAATTTTAATTTAAATATATTAAAAATTTGCCTAGAAATCTGCAAAACCTTTTTATAATACCATCCTTCCTAAAAATTTGCCTTTCAAATTAAAGTTTCCCCTTCAAGCACAGTATTTCAATTTTGGCAGCACATGGATATATTTTTCTTACTATTCTGGAATACTATTTATAAATATAATGTATATATTGCTATAATGATGATGAGGGTACATAAAATATTTTCACTGTTGTAACCAGTATATTTATTTTTAATGGATTTTATACTAATAGGAATATATATACACCTGCCCACACTACTGTTTTGTTTTACTCATCTTTTGCGTAAATGAACTCCAGACAAACTTTATCTATAATTTAACATGGAAACATGAAATGGCTATATGTGATTCGGTTTCAAATTCATCTCTAGCAACTTAATAGCTCAAATAATTTAAAATCCAATTATTTATGGATGAAATGATATGATGTGTGGAATTTACTTCAAAATAACCCAGCACAGGGGGGGATAGGTGAGGGTATAGGTAAAACCAAATTGGCAGGACTTGATAGCTATTGATACTGGGTAATGTTTACATAGGAGTTCATTTCACGATGATCTCTGCTTTTGAATATGTACTTAAAATTTTTCATAATAACGTTTTTTTAAATCTAATTTACTTTTGTGCCAGTGTCAGGCATAACTTTACCATTTTGAATTACTGTTTTACCCGCATAGCATTAACGTTTTACATACCAATTCATTGTACTAAAAGTACAATACAATGGGGTAAATATCACATTTCTAAACCATATTTGTAGAAATTAGGACCTGAGGAAAAAATCTCAGCGATCATCTAATCCTCTATGCCACTGGTTCACAATCTTGAGCGTGCATCAGAATCACTTGGAAGACTTGTTAAACACAGATTGCTGGGCCCCACCCTCTAGGTTTCTGAACCAGTAGGTTTGATGCTACTGGTTCCTGGACCACACTTTGAGAACCGCTGCTCGAGGCTTACTCCCATTGCCCAGTTCATATATCCATTCCACCAATTACCACATTGGAACGCATGCTTCTCTACTTGTGGGCCTTTCTCTTATGAGACAGTTAGCTTTCTAAGGGCAAGGGACAAATTTTCATCAATGTGCCAGAGCCCAGATTGAATAAATATTTACAAAGTAAATTAATTTGTTGCATGAGTTAAGTTTTCTCACTCATTTATAGCTGAGTGTTTGGCAATGTATTGACATTCAGAATAGGAGCACATTTACATACCCAGATGGAAAGGAGCTACTCATTGATAAAGGGAAACTAAAAGTCAGTTGGAACCAAAGCAACAAGTAGATAGCAAATTTTGACGAGTTCTAGAACTGCATGTCAGATTGGAGTTTGCAGTCAAATACGGACACTGACAAGCAGAAGCTTGAGGCTCACTTTGTCAAATGTGTTACTCTGACCTGAGGAGCTATAACCAAGTGCTCTTCATCTCATACACCACTGAAAGAAAGAAGTGCTTTCAAACTCATCTATCAAAGTTTCTCAGGGTCTGGAAAATGTCAGCATGGGAGGACAGCCTCTTTCTGCCTATGCATATCCCTTTTCCTAATGCTGCCCAAAGGAAAGAAAAGAAGTACAGCACACTCATCAGTGCCTGTCTGGAGAGTTCTCCAAGTCCAGGTGTTCTGAATCTTGTAATACACCACAGTATCCTGAAGTATCCTTCTATTACAGCAATGATCAGCTCAATGACAATTCAGTGGATTTAGTTTAAAAAAATGAACTATGCTCTGATTTCCAAATTTCACTACCTCTTTCATGTTTATTCTAAAATTACAAGTTAGGGCTTCCCTGGTGGCGCAGTGGTTTAGAATCCGACTGCCAATGCACAGGACATGGGCTCGAGCCCTGGTCCAGGAAGATCCCACATGCCGCGGAGCAACTAAGCCCATCTGTCACAACTACTGACCCCGCGACCCTCAACTACTGAAGCCCGCGTGCCTAGAGCCCGTGCTTCACAACAAGAGAAGCCACCACAATGAGAAGCCTGTGCACCACAACGAAGAGTAGCCCCCGCTCGCCACAACTAGACAAAGCCCGCGTGCAGCAACGAAGACCCAATGCAGTCAAAAATAAAATAAATAAATTTAAAAAATAAATAAAATTACAAGTTAGAATATATTCATAAATATGAATCCAATAACCTCAATATGTATGATTTCTTTATTTTCATTTAATAACAGTAAAACAAAGAATATAACCTGTGTTACCATGGGTCAATATATGATTTTTTTCTTGTTATTTAGATCCCTTAAAAAATAATTGACTGCTCAAACAAAAAATAATAATGTAGTGTAGGGTCTATAACAGACAAAAAGTAAAATGTATGACAATAGCACAAAGCAGAGAGACATGGGAAATATATTATTACAAGGCTTTCATTGAAGTAGTATAATATAACACTTGAAGTTAAACTGTGATAAGTTAAAGATGTATATTATAAACCCTAAAGCAAACACTAAAATAACAAAATAAAGAATGACAGGTAGGGAATTCCCTGGCAGTCCAGTGGTTTCACTGCCGAGGGCATGGATTCAAACCCTGGTCAGGGAACTAAGATCCCAGAAGCCATGGGGTGCAGCCAAATTTTAAAAAAAAAGAGAGAGTGGCATGGACTTATATATACTACCAAATGTAAAATAGATAGCTAGTGGGAAGCAGCTGCATAGCACAGGAAGATCAGCTCTGTGCTTTGTGACTACCTAGAGGGGTGGGATAGGGAGGGTGGGAGGGAGACGCAAGAGGGAGGAGATATGGGGATATATGTATACGTATAGCTGATTCACTTTGTTATACAGCAGAAACTAACACACCATTGTTAAGCAATTATACTCCAATAAAGATGTTAAAAAATAAAAATTAAAAAAAGAATGAGTGCTAATAAGCAAAAAAAGGATATAAACTATAATGAGCAAAATTCAATTAATCCAATCAAAGAGAGAAAGAGAAAAAAGGAAACAAAGAACATATGATAAAAACAGAAAACAAATAGCAAGATTATACATTTAAAGTGAACCATAATCAATAATCATTTTAAATATAAATGGCCTCAATACCAGAATTAAAACTCAGAGATTGTCAGGTGGGGTAAAAAAAGCAATACCCTTCAAGGAGAAGAAGGATAACTCTCCACTCCTTAAATATGGGCTACACATAGTGACTTCCATCTCAAAAAGCAAAGGACAGAACAGGGAGAAAAGAGTAACTTTATAGGAGGGAAACCTGACAAACACTACCTCAGCCAGGTAATTAAGGTTAACATGAACAGTGATGTCATGTTGATGGCATGTTCCCTCGACATTGTATAATTAGAATACACAGTCTTTTCAAGCACACACAAAACATTTACCAAAATTAATGATATTCTGGGCTTTAAAATAACTCTCAGTAAATATAAAAGAATTTGAGTCAGATAAGTTATGCTCTTTGACAATAAGAAAACTAAATTTAGAAATTAATAACAGGGGCTTCCCTGGTGGCGCAGTGGTTGAGAGTCCGCCTGCCGATGCAGGGGACACGGGTTCATGCCCCGGTCCGGGAAGATCCCACATGCCGCGGAGCGGCTGGGCCCGTGAGCCATGGCTGCTGAGCCTGCGCGTCTGGAGCCTTCGCTGCGCAACGGGAGAGGCCACAACAGTGAGAGGCCCACGTACCGCAAAAGAAAAAAAAGAAATTAATAACAGAATGATGCCTGGAAAATCCACAAATGTCTGGAAACTAAGTAATAAACTCCTAAGTAACTCAAGGTCAAACAATAAATCCAAAGAAAAATTTTTAAGCATTTTGAACTGAATAAAAATGAAATCACACCCTATTTAAATTTGTGAGCATTCCCTAAAGCAGTACTGTACTTAGGAAACTTAGAGAACTAAACACCTAAGTCAGAAAAGAAAAAAGGTCGCAGTGACTTGAATAAGAGTAAAATTAAACTCAAAGGAAGTAGAAGAAAGGAAATAATAATAAGGATCAGAGTAAAAATCAATTAAAAAGAAGACAGAAAATATAAATGAAACCAAGAGCTGATTCATCGAGGTCAATAAAATTGATAAACCTCTAGCCTAGGGTGTCTCAGCCTTGACACTCCTGACATTTCGGCTGAATGATTCTTTGTTGAGAGGATCTCTCCTGTTCATTGTAGGATCTTTAGCAGCATCACTGGCCTTGACCCCCTAGATGCCAATAGCAAATGCCCACCCACCCCACCTCACCACATTGTCTCCAGACATTATCTCATCTCCAAAACATGTTCATTGTTCCTAGTGGCAGTAGGGTAAACTTCAACCCATACCCTGGCTCCATCAACAAAAATTAACGCATAGTAGATGGACCTAAATGTAAAACGAAAGAATTCATGGTTTTACATTCTTTTACAGAGTTTTCCTATGAGTTTTATAACTCTAAGGAAAAAAATCTTTGCGACCTTGAGTTAGGCAAAGATTTATTAGGTATAACACCAAAAGTATAACCCATAAAAGAATAAATTGATATATTGGACTTTAGTAAAATTTAAAACTTCTGCAAAGATCTGTTAAGAGAATGTAAGACGAGCAATAGACTGAAAGTAAATATTTGCAAATCATGTATCTGATAAAGGACTTGTATCCAGAATATATAAAAAACTCTCAAAACACTTACTGAATAAGGCAGTAACTAACCCAATTAAAAATGAGCAAAAAATGCAAAGAGAGGGGCTTCCCTGGTGGCGCAGTGGTTGAGAATCTGCCTGCCGATGCAGGGGACACGGGTTCGAGCCCTGGTCTGGGAAGATCCCACATGCCGCGGAGCAACTAGGCCCGTGAGCCACAATTACTGAGCCTGCGCGTCTGGAGCCTGTGCTCCGCAACAAGAGAGGCCGCGATAGCGAGAGGCCCGCGCACCGCAATGAAGAGTGGCCCCCGCTTGCCACAACTAGAGAAAGCCCTCGCACAGAAACAAAGACCCAACACAGCCATAAATAAATAAATAAATTAAAAAAAAAAATGCAAAGAGAAACTTCAACAACAAAAAAAGGTATTATATGGATGGTAAATAAGCACATCATTGGTCATCAGGGAAATGCAAATTAAAACCACAATGAGATACCACTACACATCTAACAGAATGGCTATGAAAGCTTAACCATACCAAGTGTTGGCAAGGATGCAGAGCAACTGGAACCCTCACGCACTAATTTGGGAGTGTAAAATGGTATAACCACTTGGGGAAAGTATGGGAGTTTCTTTAAAAGTTAAACATACACCTACCATATGATCTAGCCATTCCACTCCTAGAAAGTAGGTGTCCATACAAAGACTGAACATAATGTTCACAGCAGCTCTATTTTTTTTTTTTTTAATATAAATTTATTTATTTATTTTTGGCTGTGTTGGGTCTTTGTTTCCGTGTGAGGGCTTTCTCTAGTTGCGGCGAGCGGGGGCCACTCTTCATCGCGGTGCGCGGGCCTCTCACTGTCGCGGCCTCTCTTGTTGCGGAGCACAGGCTCCGGACGCACAGGCTCAGTAGTTGTGGCTCACGGGCCCAGTTGCTCCATGGCATGTGGGATCTTCCCAGACCAGGGCTCGAACCCATGTCCCCTGCATCGGCAGGCAGATTCTCAACCACTGCGCCACCAGGGAAGCCCCAGCAGCTCTATTTTTAATAGCCAAAAACTGGAAAAAACCAAACGTCTATCAATGGGTGAATGGATAAATGAACTTGGGTATACCCATACAATAGAAAACCACTCAGCAATAAAAAGGAATCAACTACTGATACACACAACAACATAGATGAATCTCAAAATAATTATATTGAGTGAAAGAAGCCAGACAAAAAAAGAGAACATACTATGTGATACCAGTCATATAAAATTCTGAAAATACGAAATAATCCATAGGGTCAGAGCTACCACTGGTTGCTTGGGAAAGAAGGATGCAGGGTGTAGGGAGGGACCAGAGGGAAAGATGGATTCACAGATCTATACATAAGTCAAAAACTCATCAAATTTAACACTCTAAAATATGCGGCTTACTGTATGTCAATTACATTCAATGAAGCTGTTTATAAAATTATCACACAAAATGAGAAAGGCTAGACAGTTTAAGATAGAAACAATCAAAAAAGAACTTAGGGCCTCCCTGGTGGCGCAGTGGTTGAGAGTCCGCCTGCCGATGCAGGGGATACGGGTTCGTGCCCCGGTCTGGGAGGATCCCATATGCCGCGGAGCGGCTGGGCCCGTGAGCCATGGCCGCTGGGCCTGCGCGTCCGGAGCCTGTGCTCCGCAGCGGGAGAGGCCACAACAGTGAGAGGCCCGCATACCGCAAAAAGAAAAAAAAAAAAAAAAAAAAAAAAGAACTTAATCTGCAATTTCACAAAGAATTACAGGCTTTAAATATAAGTGATTTTACAGTATTCCAGACACAATCCTTTATTTTGTAAAAGTAGGAAAGGGGACACATGACTCAGGTAATTGGTAAATATGAAAGTAAGGGAAAAAAAAAAGAGAGAGAGAGAACCCACAGTGAAGCCCTGAAGAATGGGCTATTGCATTTAACATTAAGATTACTTCTGAATTATAGCTAATCTGAAACATTTCATAATTCTGAAAAAAAGGAAAAATGTTTTCATTTTTCCCAATTTGGCCTGCCCCATTCCTAGGCAGAATTAGGTGCTTTCCTCCTCCCACAGCCCCTAGAACACATCTTTTCTAGCACCACCATGTGTGTATTGCAATGGCTTGTCTTCACTAGACAAACAGGTTCATCAGGATACGGACTATGTCTTTTGATGCTGACATGGTGGTTAAATATAAGTGGAGACTGAGAGCCTGGCTTCCTATCCTAGGCCGTGCCATTCACCTACTTGTGCAGACTCAGAAAGTTACTTCAGTTTTATAAACTATAAAATAGGGCCAATACGGTATATATGAGGATTCAATGTGAATATATCCAAACTTTGGCCTACGAGGCCCTGCATGATCTGTCACCTGATTACCACTCTCTCATCATTTAGTTCTCTCCCTGCAGCTGACAGTGCTCAGCCACAAGACCTACTCTCAGATCCAATCAATCCACACACTATCAAGCTCTTTTCTGACTCAATGCTATCTCCCCTGTTGATCTTCCACGCCTCTCTCCTCTCCTCACCTCCTACCCTACAACACACTGCACTGCAGGACGAGTGATGTGCTCTGATTTACATTTTAAAAACCATGATTAGTTTAGTAATGTCTTTTATGTTCTTCTTATCTTCCCGACTTGCTAAGATAAAGGTGGGAACCACAGCTGTCCTGTGCATTATTATAACTCCAGCACCTAGCACAATACATAGTAAGCATTCAACAAATTTTTATTAGATGAATGAGGTAACCTATGTGAAGCATTTACTGGTACAAAATAAGTATTCCATAAATAGTTATTATTATTATTTGTAACTCCAGAGTCCAGCACAGTGGCTGGCATATGGTAAGAGCTCATCTGAGTAAATGAAAAAATAATTTTGTGAAATTATTGAAAATCTATATTTAAAATATATGAGTAATGACAAATGAATCAACTGCCTTTCACACTTCCCCTTACTTATCAAGACGTGACTGATTCCAGTTTTGAGCTTTACATTAAACTCTCAGTTATGCTACTGAGGGCACAACCTAGAAAAATCCCATTGTGACTCAGTTCTCTAAACATACTGCAATATCCTGCAAACACAATTAGCACTAATGCACTGAAATGCTTGCAAATTTCTAACTGGGTAAATTTATAAGAATTTTTAAAAAACAATCTTAATGTACAAGGTTGAGCTGACCCAAGTGATTTTTGTTTGATTTTTGTTGGCTTCAAATAAAGCTCATTAACTCAAACATATGGACAAAGAACTAAGAATTTTCACTTTTTACCTACTTTGACATCACCAGAGTTTTCACCACGAAAAAAACTTAATGAGGATTGCACCTGTTCTCTTCTCCCTCGGGTGCTTGCGGGGGTGGGGGGCGTGATGGCGCAGCTAAGGCCACTCAGTAATTACCTCAGGAAGAGCCCGAGAGAGTCTCAAGAGTTTTCCAGAAAGGGAGGGTAACTAAAGAAGGAGTGGTGCATTAAATTATAAAACCACACCAAATGTTCCATCTCGTAAAAGGTGAACACTCAACCCGATGATGTTTACAATGGCTCAAGGGCGGGCACCCGAGTGGTGAGAGGGCCAGGTATGGTTCGGGGGCTTAACTGTAACCCCAACCCTAAAAATGGTCGGACTTATCCTAGCACAACCACGTAATATCTGCAAGGAGTTCTTCGGAGCTCTGGAAACTTTTAGGAAAGCAGATGAAAGTTGTTTGAAATCAAACAAACTTTAAAAAAAAAAAAAAAAAAGAGCGATGCAAAAGTGTTGAGCGGCTAGAAAGAACCTCCTGGGTTTGACTCTGATTTGCTGGTGCATGTACACAATCGTGCCTGCTAGCATCTGGCGCAGACGCTCCCTTCCACTAGGGGAGGAGAAAAAAATAACTTTCGGAAATAACAGGCGTCCACAAAGGCAAAGGTTACACAGGACTGCTCAACCTCCATCAAATAAGGTGGCTAATGTTGTTTGGAGCAGCAGATTCCACATAAGTCTCCCCTCGCTCTTTTTTAACAGAAGAAAAACAATCCAAAAAGGAGGTGCTACCGTCAGACCCTCAAGGCAATTTCAGACAACAAAGACCCCAAGCAATCGAAATGGAATTATAATCCTAGCCGTCCAAGCGGCCCCCGCCGAGGAGGCGCTCGGCCGCCGCGGTTCCTACCGTGCCGGGGCCCCCGGGGCCGTCGGGGCCCCTCGCGCTCTCCAGCCCGGTGAGCCCCGCCCGCCGGTCCTCTGAGACCCGGGGCTAGCCTCGCGTTCCACGATCTGGCAATCTCCGCGCCGCGGCTCTCCGCGTTCTAGCTCACGCGGCGTTCAAAATCTTTCCCGCCCAGGCGTGACGCGAGGAACGAAAACAATCAGCGGACCGCGAGCGCCGGGGCCTGGGCCCGACGCGGGCGACGGGTGGATGGGGGCCGCGCCCCCGGCGCAGCCCCTTTCCCAGGCGGGCGGACCGGCGGGCTAGGGACCGGAGGTGACACAAAGAAACCGGAGAGACAAACGCCACTCGCTGGCGCTCGCTCCAATCTCCGAAGCGACCCGCCCGCTGACAAGTTTGCGGCGCCCTCCACGCACCCCGCTCTTCCCACCCGGGCAAAGTTTCCCGTGGCCGGGCTCGGACCCCCGCAGTGGGCCGGGTCCAGCCTCCCGCCGCCCTCGCCCCCGGCTCGGGGACCTTGCCCTCCTTCGCCCCCGCCCCTTCCCCTCCCTCCCGCTCTCCTTCCCTTGCCACAGACCGCTCTCTCCGGGGCGCACCAGGGTGCAGGGGCCCCACCGCCGCGCTCCCCTGCTGCCGGCCCGGCGAGGGGCGAGGGCGCGGGCTAGAGCCTGCCCGGGTCGGCGCCCCACTCACCTTGCTCCTTCGAGCGCCTTTTGCTCGGTCTCCCACTCGCCTTTTAGGTCCAGCGGAAGGTTCGGGGCGCAGCAGAGCGCGCTCCGCTCCTTGGCGCTCGGAAAGCTGCAAACCACGCCCCGCGCCTTCCCCGCCCGCTGCCAGCCGCCGAGTCCCGCGCTCGCCGCTCGGCGGCCTGTGTCGAGCCCGCCCGCGAGTGCTGGAGGCGGAGCAGCCGCCTCCCCCCGCAGGCCCTGCCGCAGCCCAGGGCTGGCAACTTTCTTTCCTGTTCTGGAACATCAGAGATGGTCTGAGGGAGATGCTAACTCAGAATGCAGGTTAACCACCGGGAGTCGGGGGGCATGTCACAAACTCCCTCAAATAAGCTTTTCGGGTCGATTTCAGTGAGAAATTCCTCTAACATTCTTGGACTCCGGGGTCTTGGAAGTGGGGGTAAGAGAGGAGATCTGCGAATTAGCTACCAGACCTTGATCAAGTCAGTAAACGTTTGTGAACCCTTTGTAAAATGAGAAATTTGAATTAGATGGCCTTTAAGATCTGGATCAGTATTTCCTATAGCATGGTCCAGACCTCAGTGTCACCTGGAGGGAAGGGGAGGCGCTTGTTAATAATGCAGAATGCAGGGTCCCTCCTGCCCCCTGGACTCTGCGGACTGGGGAACAGCCTCAATCTTACAACACGATATACAACTTCCAGGTCTGAAACTCAGTGGAAACTAGATCCTCGGGAATCCAAACTGCAAGTGCCAGTTTGATTTTCCAGCAAATTACTCAGTGCCTTTGGGCTCAGGATGCTGTCAACTGACTCCCGCTTACCTCCTGTGCTGCTATTACAGTATTACGGAGGATCTCGAGGTCCTAAATGAAAGGTATTGTGTCAACTCACTATAATCACATGAAGAAGCAGTGACTTTAAAGTATTTCTCTATTGAGTTTGTATCACAATCAAATTTAATTTTTTGTAAGTCCAAGTTCATATGTGTTGTATGGCTCGAGAATCTTGCCTGTATTACTTAAAGTTGGTGCTTATGACCCAAACTAAATGGTAAGGAGCAGAGATTAAGAGGTTTGATAATGCATTCAGTTAACATACATTCATGGAAAAAAACTAGTTGAAAATTGTAGCCACAGTTTGAGACAATTATTTCAAAAAGCTGTACCTCCATAGCAGGATGATTCCAGTAAATTGTTTAAAAAGCACATTAGGGACTTCCCTGGTGGTGCAGTGGTTAAGAATCTGCCTGCTAATGCAGGGGACAGGGTTCGATCCCAGGAAGATCCCACATGCTGCGGAGCAGCAACTACTGAGCCTGTGCTCTAGAGCCCGTGAGCCACAACTACTGAGCCCTCATGCCGCAACTACTGAAGCCTGCGTGCCTAGAGCCTGTGCTCTGCAACAAGAGAAGCCATCACAATGAGAAGCCTGCACACCACAACGAACAGTAGCCCCCGCTCACCACAACTAGAGAAAGCCCACGTGCAGCAATGAAGACCCAACGCAGCCAAAAAAATAAGTAAAATAAATAAACTTTTTTAAAAAAGCACATTATCTTGACGGTCAATAGCTCAACTCTTCACAAAACAGTACACTCCCAATCTACTGTTCTTCCTTGTATTCCAAGATAATCCTTCTGATAGTATCACTTCTCTTCTTGGACTACCTAGGTTTACATTATAATTAATGGCTTGGGTCACAACAATGGTCTATAAAGCAAGGAGATCCTTCTGGTCCTGGGATGTCTTTCCATAGCACCATTTTGCCTGATATAATACATGCAAATCAACTTTGGGGAGGAGTTGGTCTCCAGGATTCGTGAAGCTGTCTACAAAGCATTGTGTGCTATTTTCCTTCTCTGTTCTATTCATTCTATTTGTTTCCATTTTATGTGGGTTGCTTCTTTTATAGTAAATGCCAAAGTCATCATGGCAACAGTCTCTGGAGAAGATGTTATGAATAATTTCTTAATTATTGTTCCATTCCAAGTGTCTATGCTACAAGTCCTCAACGTGAAAGGACTGTTGTTCCATATTGTATCTAGTGCACGTAAGAGTCCAGAATAGTGTCTCAAATGTTTTCAGATGTCCCCAATTAGAGCCTCTTAATTACCTGTGGTGTCTCCTAGCCATGCCAATTTGGATATTAAATTAATACCCACTTTAAAATTCACAAATTAGGGGCTTCCCTGGTGGCGCAGTGGTTGAGAGTCCGCCTGCCGATGAAGGGGACATGGGTTCATGTCCCGGTCCAGGAAGATCCCACATGCTGTGGAGCGGCTGGGCCCGTGAGCCATGGCCGCTGAGCCTGCGCGTCCGGAGCCTGGGCTCCGCAGCGGGAGAGGCCACAACAGTGAGAGGCCTGCATACTGCCAAAAAAAAAAAAAAAAAAAAAGGAAGTATAAAATTCACAAATTAGACTAAAGGCAGGAGCACTGAAACAGATCCTCCACATTTTGAAATGATAATAAAATGTAATGCTAAGCCAAACAGAGACACACCTGGTTCTTTTGAAATACTACACTAGGCATGTGAAGGGATGGCTCATACACTTACATCTCTGACTGGCAGAGTAAGGGCTGCCATGAACCCAGCTGTGCCCACATTCTCCCATGCACCAAAACACAGACATGGTACAGTAACATAGTATGATGTCATGTTATGTCTCTTAGTTATTATTTACATCAGGCCTCTGTATTTATAGCAGAAGATCCATCCAGCTCAACAGCCCACCTGAGAGACTTTGCCAGCTCCAATTGTGTAAAGCATACGTTTTGCAAATTCATCAAACTGAAAGCACATCTGTGACTGGGTACACAAGCATGCTGTGGCACATGGTGAGAACTACTGAAGCAGACATTCAGTATATGCTGGCACATTGTACTGAGCAAGGAAGAAAACATGGCCTGAGGCATTCAAGTGAGTTGGACATCCTCATGCCACTAAAGGAATTAGAGTCAACACTCTAAGTTAGGCAGCAACTCCACTCTGAGCTACAGTTGCTGTTTACATTCCTCCATCCCACACTAGACTGTGAGTTCCTTGTCTTTTGCATCCAGAGTGCCTGAATAAGAAAGGCAATGGATTTTATACTGGGAGCAAATTCTAGTCTGGTACTTGGGTGCCATGTTGAGAAGGATTATGGGGCTGCATCTAGGTTTTGCAAGAAAGAATACAAGTTGATTAGAAACTGAGTCTCTGCCATGCACACAGAAGGGGAGAGTATTGACAATAGTATCATGTATTTATCAACATGATGGTAATAGAAGAAAATGTTAAATGATTGGGTAAGTGAATTTAAGAACAACACAGAGTATCTTTAGCTGAAGAGGCAGGTATAATATTAATTAATCCGAGGCAGTGTAAGACCATGTTACTACTTGCTTCTGTTTTTTTTTTTTTTTTTTGCGGTACGTGGGCCTCTCAGTGTTGTGGCCTTTCCCGTTGCGGAGCACAGGATCCGGACGCGCAGGCTCAGCAGCCACGGCTCACGGGCCCAGCTGCTCCGCGGCATGTGAGATCTTCCCGGACCGGGGCATGAACCCGTTTCCCCTGCGTCAGCAGGCGGACTCTCAACCACTGCGCCACCAGGGAAGCCCCTTGCTTCTGTTTTATTAACAATGTTACCACTAAAGATATAAGGAGATTGGTTTACAACTAAACACTCCTTGTTAGACTGTTAACAATATTTTGCTACAATATTTTTTACCACACTGGGAGCACATGTGTAAGCCTGGGATGAAAATAGCTGGCCAGGAAAACAGCTCTGTTCCTCTTTGTCCAAGAGTCCAATCACACCCTGTAAAGACCTGAGCTCCTTATCTCATTCTGGTCTTGTTTCCTGCCAAACCAAGAAACTAACAAATACATGTTGGCTAATTGCTCCCTGGACCAATGTGATCTTTCTGACCATTGTCCTGATTCAAGTAGAAAGGTGTGCCCAACAACATGCAAGTGTGCCTTGCCAATTTATGCAGTAGACGGTCTCCTAAAATACTGAGCCAATCAACTGAGCTTCTGCCTATTGAATCAGAGTCCAACATTACAGAGTTTGAAGAAAGATTAAAACAAATATGCTATGATTCAGTGAAATCGTATATGTAAAATGCTAAGCACGGAGCCTGGCATGCAGTAGGCACTCAACAAATGATAGCTATTATTACAAAAATTTTAGTTAGTAACAGTGGGGCTGAGAAAGGTATTATTTCAAAAGCACTTTTATTGAATTGGTAAATCAAAGTATTGGGTTAAAAAAATATTCCATAGCTCACCTCATTTTACACGAAAGAAGACTGAGGCCCCTAATGGCATAAAACTAGTAGTGGCAGTCCCTAGATTAGAACCTAGAGAAGTTTTTAGCAGAAATAAATGTATCATTTAGAGGAATCCAGCTGTACATCTTGTTATTTGTTTTACTCTCAAATGCTAAGCACTGAATTAATCACTGCTCAGCTCACAGTAAAAAAAATAGTAAAAATAAGAGACATCAATATATCTCTCTCAAGGAAACACAGGTCTAATGGATCAAATTAAGCACAGATATTGAAAACCTAAACAACATAATAAATAAGGTAGGTCTTATTGACGTATTCAGATTTACACCTCAAAAATAGAGAATATACTCTCTTATCAAGCACATACAGACTCAGTCATGAAAACTGGCTTTGTATTATTTCACAAAGAACTCAATAGTAGAAAAAAGTAAAAATAATGTAAATAGCATTTTGATTAAACAATAATAATAATAAATACTATAATGAAACTAAAAATTGATGACAAAATCTCAAAAACAAATAGTCCTTTCCACCTGAAAATTTTAAAGTGTACTATTAAAGAAGTATTGGATGAAATGGAAAACACAATATAAATTAAACTCAAATCATTTCCAAAAAAAATAATGCTAATGGAAAAAATACATATCAGAATCTATAAAAAACAAATCAGTGCTTACAGAAAAATTTACAGCTTTCAAATATTTATACAATGAGAATAAAAGAATGACTATAAATGAATTCTATTTCTAACATGAAAAGCTAATGCAAAGAAAAGCAGAGGAACAAAATAACGACAAAAGCAATGAGGATGAATATAGAGAACCAGGAGGACTGATCATCAATATGCTGATTATTTGAAAATAAAAAATATTTTAATGACAGACCACTAATGTAGCTACTCCAGAAAAAGAGGAAGAATGCATAAACATTCAAAATAAGAAATGCCAAGGGGTTATAGAAACAGAAACTTACATAGTGTAACATAATTATTTTCATAGTATTACAAAAATACATTGGAAAACCTAGATTTCATGGAAATCAACATATGCCAAAATTAATCCCAGTAAAGAATGAAAGCCGAGACAAACAAATTTTATTAGAAGAAATAAAGAAAGATATCAAAGAACTACCTACACAAAAAAGTGCCACACCCAGATGGTTTCACAAGGTAATTCTAAATCCCCAAAGATCTGATACTTAGATGCTACATACATTGATTCAGAGCATTTTAAAAGAAGAAAATATTGCAAATTGTCTTTACAAAGCCAGCATGACATCAGTTCCAAAATATGACAAATATTGCACCATTCTCACTTATGCATATAAATGTAAAAAATTTTAAGTCAACATCAGCAGCAGAATACAAAAGCACATTAAAAATAAAAATACTTGAGCCTACCTGGGCTCTTTTGTGCAGCTAATGGCGGACTCTGGGAGGCTCATGCCAAGGAGTACTTCCCAGAACTTCTACTACCAGTGTCCTTGTCCCCATGGTGAGCCACATCCACCTCCCGCCTCTGCAGGAGAACTTCCAACACTAGCAGGTTTGAAGTATTTTTAAAAATAAATTTGTACATTCACAGAAAGATAGACAAGATGAAAAGGCAGAGGGCTATGTACCAGATGAAGGAACAAGATAAAACCCCAGATAAACAAATAAATGAAGTGGAGATAGGCAACCTTCCAGAAAAAGAATTCAGAATAATGATAGTGAAGATGATCCAGGACCTCAGAAAAAGAATGGAGGCAAAGATCGAGAAGATGCAAGAAATATTTAACAAAGACCCAGAAGAATTAAAGAACAAACAAGCAGAGATGAAACTGAAATGAAATAACTGAATCAAATAACTGAAATGAAAACGACACTAGAAGGAATTAATAGCAGAATAACTGGGGCAGAAGAACGGATAAGTGACCTGGAAGACAGATGGTGGAATTCACTGCTGCAGAACAGAATAAAGAAAAAAGAATGGAAAGAAATGAAGACACCTAACAGACCTCTGGAACAACATTAAATGCAACAACATTCGCATTATAGGGGTCCCAGAAGGAGAAGAGAGAGAGAAAGGACCAGAGAAAATATTTGAAGAGATTATAGCCGAAAACTTCCCTAACACGGGAAAGGAAATAACCACCTAACTCCAGGAAGTGCAGAGTCCCATACAGGATGAACCCAAAGAGAAACAAGCCAAGACACATAGTAATCAAACTGGCAAATATTAAAGACAAAGAAAAATTATTGAAAGCAACAAGGGAAAAATGACAAATAACATACAAGGGAACTCCCATAAGGTTAACAGCTGATTTCTCAGCAGAAACTCTACAAGCCAGAAGGGAGTGGCATGATATACTTATAGTGATGAAAGGGAAGAACTTACAACCAACGGCAAGGAACTCATTCAGATTCGACAGAGAAATCAAAAACTTTACAGACAAGCAAAAGCTAAGAGAATTCAGCACCAACAAACCTGCTCTACAACAAGTGCTAAAGGACCTTCTCTAAGTGGGAAACACAAGAGAAGAAAAGAACCTACAAACACAAATGCAAAACAATTAAGAAAATGGTCATAGGAACATACATATCAATAATTACCTTAAACGTGAATGGATTAAATGCTCCAACCAAAAGACACAGGCTTGCTGAATGGATACAAAAACAAGACCCATATATATGCTGTCTACAAGAGACCCACTTCAGACCTAGGGACACATACAGACAAAGTGAGGGGATGGAAAAAGATATTCCATGCCAATGGAAATCAAAAGAAAGCTGAAGTAGCAATACTCATATCAGATAAAATAGACTTTAAAATAAAGAATGTCACAAGAGACAAGGAAGGACACTACATAATGATCAAGGGATCAATCCAAGAAGAAGATATACCAATTATAAATATATATGTACCCAACATAGGAGCACCTCAATACATAAGGCAGCTGCTAACATCTATAAAAGAGGAAATCGACAGTAACACAATAATAGTGGGGACATTAACACCTCACTTACACCAATGGAGAGATCATCCAAAATGAAAATAAATAAGAAAACAGAAGCTTTAAGTGACACAGTAGATCAGATAGATTTAACTGATATTTATAGGACATTCCATCCAGGAAGAGCAGATTAGACTTTCTTCTCAACTGCGCACGGAACATTCTCCAGGATAGATCACATCTTGGGCCACGAATCAAGCCACAGTAAATTTAAGAAAATTGAAATCATATCAAGCGTCTTTTCAGACCACAACGCTATGAGATTAGAAATGAATTACAGGGAAAAAAACGTAAAAAACACAAACACATGGAGGCTAAACAATATGTTACTAAATAACCATGAGATCACTGAAGAGATCAAAGAGGAAATCAAAAAATACCTAGAGACAAATGACAATGAAAATACGACAATCCAAAATCTATGGGATGCAGCAAAAGCAGTTCTATACCTATACAAGCCTACCTCAAGAAACAAGAAAAATCTCAAATAAAAAACCTAACCTTGGGCCTCCCTGGTGGCGCAAGTGGTTGAGAGTCCTCCTGCCGATGCAGGGGATACGGGTTCGTGCCCCGGTCTGGGAGGATCCCATGTGCCGCGGAGCGGCTGGGCCCGTGAGCCATGGCCGCTGAGCCTGCGCGTCCGGAGCCTGTGCTCCGCAACGGGAGAGGCCACAACAGTGAGAGGCCCGCATACCGCAAAAAAAAAAAAAAAAAAAAAAAAAAAAAACCTAACCTTACAACTAAAGGAACTAGAGAAAGCAGAACAAACAAAACCCAAAGTTAGCAGAAGGAAAGGAATCATAAAGATCAGAGCAGAAATAAAATGAAATAGAAACAAAGAAAACAATTGCAAGGATCAATAAAACTAAAAGCTGGTTCTTTGAGAAGATAAACAAAATTGATAAACCATTAGCCAGACTCATCAAGAAAAAGAGGGAGAGGACTCAAATCAATAAAATTAGAAATGAAAACGGAGAAGTTACAACAGACACCGCAGAAATACAAAGCATCCTAAGAGACTACTACAAGCAACTCTATGCCACTAAAATGGACAACCTGGAAGAAATGGACAAATTCTTAGAAACGTATAACCTTCCAAGACTGAAGAAATAGAAAATACGAACAGACCAATCACAAGTAATGAAATTGAAACTGTGATTAAAAATCTTCCCACAAACAAAAGTCCAGGACCAGATGGCTTCACAGGTGAATTCTCTCAAACATTTAGAGAAGAGCTAACACCCATCCTTCTCAAACTCTTCCAGAAAATTGTGGAGGAAGGAACACTCCCAAACTCATTCTATGAGGCGACCATCACCCTGATACCAAAACCAGACAAAGATACTACAAAAAAATTACAGACCAATATCACGGATGACTATAGATGCAAAAATACTCAACAAAATACTAGCAAACAGAATCCAACAACACATTAAAATGTTCATTCACCATGATCAAGTGGGATTTATCCCAGTGATGAAAGGATTCTTCAATGTAAGTAAATCACTCCATGTGATACACCATATTAACAACTTGAAGAATAAAAACCATATGATGGGGCTTCCCTGGTGGCGCAGTTGTTGAGAGTCCACCTGCCGATGCAGGGGACATGGGTTCGTGCCCTGGTCCAGGAAGATCCCACATGCCACGGAGTGGCTAGGCCTGTGAGCCATGGCCACTGGGCCTGCACGTCCAGAGCCTGTGCTCCGCAACAGGAGAGACCACAATGGTGAGAGGCCCGCATACCACAAAACAACAACAAAAACAACAACAACAACAAAAAACATATGATCATCTCAATAGATGCAGAAAACACTTTTGACAAAATTCAACACCCATTTATGATAAAAACTCTCCAGAAAGTGGGCATAGAGGGAACCTACCTCAACATAATAAAGGCCATATATGACAAACCCACAACAAACACCATTCTCAATGGTGAAAAACTGAAAGCATTTCCTCTAAGATCAGGAACAAGACAAGGATCTCTATTCTCACCACTATTATTCAACATAGTTTTGGAAGTCCTAGCCACGACAATCAGAGAAGAAAAAGAAATAAAAGGAATACAAATTGGAAAAGAAGAAGTAAAACTGTCAGTGTTTGCAGATGACATGATACTATACAGAGAGAATCCTAAAGATGCCACCAGAAAATTACTAGAGCTAATCAATGAATTTGGTAAAGTTGCAGGATACAAAATTAATGCACAGAAATCTCTTGCATTCCTATGCACTACCAATGAAAGATCAGAAAGAGAAATTAAGGAAACGATCCCATTTACCATTGCATCAAAAAGGATAAAATACCTAGGAATAAACCTACCTAGGGAGATAAAAGACCTGTATGCAGAAAACTATAAGACACTGATTAAAGAAATTAAAGATGATACCAACAGTTGGAGAGATATACCATGTTCTTGGATTGGGAGAATCAATATTGTGACAATGACTATACTACCCAAAGCAATCTACAGATTCAATGCAATCCCTATCAAATTACCAATGGCATTTTTCATGGAACTAGAACAAAAAATCTTCAAATTTGTTTGGAGACACAAAAGACCCCAAATAGCCAAAGCAGTCTGGAGGGAAAAATACAGAGCTGGAGGAATCAGATTCCCTGACTTCAGACTATACTACAAAGCTACAGTAATCAAGACAATATGGTACTGGCACAAAAACAGAAACATAGATCAATGGAACAAGATAGAAAGCCCAGAGATAAACCCACACACCTATGGTCAACTAATCTATGATAAAGGAGGCAAGGATATGCAATGGAGAAAAGACAGTCTCTTCAATAAGTGGTGCTGGGACAACTGAACAGCTACATGTTAAAGAATGAAATTAGAACACTCCCTAACACCATACACAAAAATAAACTGAAAGTGGATTAGAGGCCTAAATGTAAGACCTGACACTATAAAACTCTTCGAGGAAAACATAGGAAGAACACTCTTTGACATAAATCACAGCAAGATCTTTTTTGATCCACCTCCTAGAGTAATGGAAACAAAAACAAAAATAAACAAATGGTACCCAGTGAAACTTCAAAGCTTTTGTACAGCAAAGGGAACCATAACCAAGACGAAAAGACAACCCTCAGAATGGGAGAAAATATTTGCAAACAAATCAACAGACAAAGGATTAATCTCCAAAATATATAAACAGCTCATGCAGCTCAATATTAAAGAAACAAACAACCCAATCCAAAAATGGGCAGAAGACCTAAATAGACATTTCTCCAAAGAAGACATACAGATGGCCAAGAAGCACATGCAAAGCTGCTCAATACCATTAATTATTCGAGAAATGCAAGTCAAAACGACAGTGAGGTATCACCTCACACCACTTAGACTGGGCATCATCAGAAAAGCTACAAACAACAAATGCTGGAGAGGGTGTGGAGGAAAGGGAAGCCTCTTGCACTGTTGGTGGGAATGTAAATTGATACAGCCACTATGGAGAACAGTATGGAGGTTCCTTATAAAACTAAACATAGAATTTCCATACGATCCAGCAATCCCACTACTGGGCATATACACAGAGAAAACCATAATTCAAAGAGACACATGCACCCCAATGTTCATTGCAGCACTATTTACAATAGCCATGTCCTGGAAGCAACCTAAATGCCCATCGACAGATGAATGGATAAAGAAGATGTGGTAAATGTATACAATGGACTATTACTCAGCCATAAAAAGGAGCAAAACTGGGTCATTTGTAGAGACGTGGATGGATCTAGAGACTGTCATACAGAGTGAAGTAAGTCAGAAAGAGAAAAACAGATATTGTATGTTAGCACATATATGTGGAACCTAGAAAAATGGTACAGGTGAACCGGTTTGCAGGGCAGAAATTGAGACACAGATGTAGAGAACAAACATATGGACACCAAGCGGGGAAAGCAGGGGGTGTGGGGATGGTGGTGTGATGAATTGGGCGATTGGGATTGACATGTATAAACTGATGTGTATAAAATTGATGACTAATAAGGACCTGCTGTATAAAAAAAATTAAATAAAATTCAAAAATTAAAATAAATAATAAATTTGAAAAAAAAATAATATGCAATCCACTCCTTGGTATTCACCCAAATGAGCTGAAAACTTATACCATGGAAAAACCTCCACATGGATGTTTACAGCAGCTTTATTCATAATTGTCAAAACTTGGAAGCGGGGCTTCCCTGGTGGCGGAGTGGTTGAGAGTCCTCCTGCTAATGCAGGGGACACGGGTTCAAGCCCTGGTCTGGGAAGATCCCACATGCCACGGAGCAACTGGGCCCGTGAGCCACAACTACTGAGCCTGCGCGTCTGGAGCCTGTGCTCCGCAACAAGAGAGGCCGTGATGGTGAGAGGCCCGCACACCGTGATGAAGAGTGGCCCCCACTTGTCACAACTGGAGAAAGCCCTTACACAAAGGTGAAGACCCAATACAGCAAAAATAAATTAATTAATTCATAAACTCCTACCCCCAACATCTAAAAAAAAAACTTGGAAGCAATAAAGATGTCCTTCAGTAAGTGAATGGATAAATAAACTGTGATACATCCAAACAATGGAATATTATTCAGTGCTAAAAATGAAAGGGACTATCAAGTCATTAAAAGACACAGAGGAATCTTAAATGTTTATTATTAAGTGAAAGAAGTTAATCTGAAAAGGTTACATACTGTATGACTCCAAGTATATGACCTTTTGAGAGAGGCGAAACAATGGAGACAATAAAAAGATCAGTGGTTTCCAAGGATTGGAGGAGAGAGGGGTAAATAGGTGAAGCACAAAATTTTAGGGCAGTGAAACTATTCTGTATGATTCTATTGTATAATGTTGGATATATATCATTACACATTTGTCCAAACCCATAGAATGTACAATGCCAAGAGTGAACCCACATGTAAACTATGGACTTTGGGTGATAATGATGCATCAATGTAGGTTCATTGATTGTAACAAATGTTCCACTCAGCTGAAGGCTGTTGATAGTGGAGGAGTCTTTGTGTGTAGCGGGCAGGGAGTATACGGGAAACGTCCATACCTTCCTTTCAATTTTGGTGTGAACCTAAAACTGCTATAAAAAATAAAGTCTGTTAAAAAAAATTTTTAAACCCAAATTTTATGACCAAGATAGATTTATTCTAAGAATGTAAGGATGGTTCAATATTAAGAAGACCATTAATATAATTTATCATATTAATGGACATAAGGAGGATAATACTAAGATTATTTCCACAAGTGCTGAAAAGGCTTTTAATACAATTCAATATCTTTTTCTGTTAAAAAAAAACCTCAATAAAATAGAAATTGATGGATACTTCCTCACATAATAAAATTATAAAATATATCTCAGCATCTTACTGGGGAAACATTAGAGGCATTCCTACTAAGGTCAAGAACAAAGCAAGGATGCTCACTATCTCCATTATAACTTACTATTTTAATGGAGATTAGCCAGTGTAATAAGACAAACCAATTCAATTAAAGGCATAAAATCTGGAAATGAAGAAGTAAAATTACATTTGCCGATTTTTTTTTTTTTTTTTTTTTTTTTGTGGTATGTGGGCCTCTCACTGTTGTGGCCTCTCCAGTTGTGGAGCACAGGCTCCGGACGCACAGGCTCAGCGGCCATGGCTCACAGGCCCAGCCGCTCCGTGGCATGTGGGATCCTCCCAGACCGGGGCACGAACCCGTGTCCCCTGCATCGGCAGGTGGACTCTCAACCACTGCGCCACAAGGGAAGCCCTGCCAATGTTTTTAGAATACACATAGAAGATCCAAGGAATCAATGCTAAAACTAACACAAACATTAAAGAATTCAGTAATGGTTGGTAGCTTTAAAATTAACATACAAAAACAATTACCCTTCATACATGTCAAACACTAAGACAGAAGACTTAATATAAAAGTAAACCTTGTTTACAAAAGCAATGAAAATGTAAAATACTACGGAGTAAACTTAACCAAAAATATACAAACTTATATGTAAAAAATCTTAAAACACTCTTGAAAAACACAATAGCAATCTTGAACAAATGGAAAGGATCCTGTGTTCTTGAATAAGGCAAATAAAATTAAGATGTTAATTTTCCTCAAAATTAATACATAAATATGTCAGCTTCACAACGGTACTAACATTATTTTATTTCTGGAGTTAAGTGAGTTTATAAGTAAAGTCAAATGACAAACTGGGAGGAAATATTACGACTCACATAAAGTGTAAAGGGCTATTGCCCTAATGTATGTGAGTAAAATCATCGAAATCCAATATAAATATTGGCAAAAGACATGAACAGATAATTTACAAGAAGGATATATAAATGGATCTCAAACATATGAGAAAATATTCAACTTCATAAAAGAAATCCGAATTAAAACTCCACTGAAATATCATATTTAGAATCTATTATTTTGGCAGAAATTCAGAAGTCTGACGTTGTACTGTTCCTGTGGCTCTGTGCAAGAATGTTCTCATATGTTGTTACTGACAGTACAAAATGGGTCAACCTCATATGAAGAAAAATATGCCAATATCTAGTAAAGCTACATATAATCCCTCTAAGAATTTACCCTGAGGAGATATCTCCACAAAGAGAAAACAACATATGTACAAGGTCTTCCACAAAGAGCAGCGCTATTTGTTCCACCGCCAGATGATTTCTTTTAGGTTTCGCCAGTGAGCAACAGAGATAGGAAGGCAGGAGAAGGGAGAAGGGGCTTGCCTCCCATTTCCAGTCCCAGTCAGATCCCCCCAGCAGCATGAGGACAGCTCTACCCTCCAGTCTTCTACTTCTTTTGGCGCTCACAGCTTCAAAAGCATGGCATCTTCCTCCCAGAAGTTCTAACACCAGTCTCAGAAAACCCCCACCCCCAGATGTCTGAGCACCAGCTGTGAGGCACTTGAGGACCAGCCCCATGGTGTCTCCAAGAGGTTGCAGCTGTGGACTATCTCCTCTGGAGGACTGGGCACAGCCTGTGGGAGCCCCTCCTCCAACTCCCCAGGTTCTATTCATGCTACCTCTTCCATTTTGTTCCCTAGCCCTAGGAGCAATGTCTCCTTTCTACAGCTATTAATTAGAGGAGACCTAAATAAGTGAAGCAATATATCTTGTCATGTAATGGCAATGAGCAAAACACCATTGGCAGAGACACCATCACAACTGGAGTCCCTGAATGGCCCCATAAAACAAAACCAGTCTCCAGACTAAAATGCCCACTTTGGAGCTATTACTTGAAGGAGAAAAAGTCTCTATTTTGAGCTCTCTTTTATGTAGCAAGCTTAGCTTAACCCATACTAAGACATTGGATTAGGACTCCCCTGGTGGCGCAGTGGTTAAGAATCCACCTGCCAATGCAGGGGACTCGGGTTCGATCCCTGGTCCGGGAAGATCCCATATGCCACAGAGCAACTAAGCCCATGTGCCACAATTACTGAGCCTGTGCTCTAGAGCCAGCAAGCCACAACTACTGAAGCCCATGCACTCTAGGGACCACGTGCCGCAACTACTGAGCCCACATGCTTCAACTGCTGAAGCCTGTGCACCTGGAGCCCGTGCTCCACAACAAAAGAAGCCACCGCAATGAGAAGCCCACACACCGCAACAGAGTAGCCCCCACTCGCCACAACTAGAGAAAGCCCGCGCACAGTAACAAAGAGCCAACACAGCCAAAAAAAAAAAAATTGGATTAAAGATTTAGATGTGAAAAACAAAAATTATAAAACTTTCAGAAGAAAATAGAAATTATCTTTATAACTTCACGGTATGGAGTGATTTCTTAAAGAAAAAGTGCTTTTCATAAAAAGCACTAACCATAAAGGAAAAAAAACCCACATTAAAACTAAGAACTGTTCATCAAAAGACAACGTTAAAGGAATGAAAAGACAAGTCACAGAAACAAGATATTTTCAGCACATCATATACAAAGATCTAGAATTCAGAATATATGTAGAAGTTCTACAAAATCAATGAGAAAAAGGGAACAAATTAATAGACTAATTGAGCTTTACAGAGGAGAAAATACAAATGATCAATATGGAAAAAAAATGTTGGACCTTATTACTAAGTAGAAAAAAATTTAATAAGACTATGGTGAGGTAATATTTTTACTCATTGATTGAGAAAATTTTTAAATCAGAAAATACCAAATGCTAATGAGGATGTAAATCAACAGGAACACTTACCAGTGCAAGTGTAAGCTGGTAAAAGCATCTTGAAGACCAATCTCACATTATCTTGTAAAACAGGAAATTTGCAAACTTTAAGAGGATTTCCACTTCTAGGCATACACCATGTGTACCTAGGACATGTAAAAAATGTACATGTATGTGACAGGTGCAAAAATGACTCATACATACATATCTAGTAGCATAATTTTAAAATAAACTTCAGTGGAATAATATTAATATTATTAATAATAATTAATAATATTAAATAATAATATTTAATGATATTAAACTTAGAATAAAATACACAGACTTTAAGTGCAGTTCAATGTGTTTTAATGAATGTATATGTTTGAGCTACCATTTCCACAGTCAAAATATAGAACATTTACATAACCCTGGAAAATTCTCCTATTCCCAATCCCTTCCTCCAGGCAACCATTGATCTGACTTCTATCAGCATAGATTACTTTCATCTGTTCTAGAATTCATATACGTGAAATCATACAGCGTGCATTCTTTTGTGTTGGCTTCTTTCCCTCAATATAATGTTTTTGAGATTCATCTGTTTTTGCATGTATTAGTAGTTCATTCATTTTTATTGCTATGTCATTTTCCATTGTATGAATATATCATACAGCGATGGTCATCAGCTGTTTCTTTTGGGGTTACTATAGACCAGTCTACTGTAAGTATTCTGTACAAGTCCTTTTGTGGACATATGTTTTCATACCTAGGAATGCAATTGCTAGGAAATGGAATAGATATGTGCTTATTATTATTAAAAATTGTGAAATTGTTTTTCAAAGTGATTGTACCATTCTACACTTCCATGAGCAATATACAAGATTTCCAATTACCTCGGTTGGTGTTATCAGGTTTTTTTTTTAATGTAAATCATTCTAATTGGTGTGAAGAGGTATGTCGATATTATTTTAATATGCATTTCCTTGATGATTAGTGATGTTGAGCATCTTTTCATTTGCTGATTGGACTTTAATATACGTATGGGGCCTCCCTGGTGGCGCAAGTGGTTGAGAGTCCGCCTGCCGATGCAGGGGATGCGGGTTCGTGCCCCGGTCTGGGAGGATCCCATATGCCGCGGGGCGGCTGGGCCCGTGAGCCATGGCCGCTGAGCCTGCGCGTCCGGAGCCTGCGCGTCCGGAGCCTGTGCTCCGCAACGGGGGAGGCCACAACAGTGAGAGGCCTGCATACCGCAAAAAAAAAAAAAAAAAAAAAATATACGTATGTGTATGTACCTACACACGTGTGTGTATCTTCTTTTGTGAAGGGTCTGTTCAAATCTTTTGTCTGTTTTATTTATTCTTTTTTTTTTTTCTTTTTTTTTTGCGGTATGCGGGCCTCTCACTGTTGTGGCCTCTCCTGTTGCAGAGCACAGGCTCCGGACGCGCAGGTTCAGCAGCCATGGCTCACGGGCCTAGCCGCTCCACGGCATGTGGGATCTTCCCAGACCGGGGCACGAACCCGTGTCCCCTGCATCGGCAGGCGGACTCTCAACCACTGCGCCACCAGGGAAGCCCTCGTCTGTTTTAAATTGGATTGTTTGTCTTTGTATTTTTGTCAGAGTTCTTTATAAAGCCCATTTACTAGATTTATGTGCTATTTGCAAATTTTCTCCCTGTCTGTGACTTGATTTTTCATTTTCTTACAGGTATCTTTGGAAAGCCAAATATTTGCTTTTTGTTGTTATTGTTTGAATTTGAAGAAATAAATTATCAACAAACAGGTACCATGCTTACTTTATTTTTTATTTAAAAAATATTTATTTATTGGCTGCATCAGATCTTAGTTATAGCACACGGGATCTTTTGTTGTGGTGCACGGGCTCTCTTGTTGTGGCGCGTGAGCTTAGTTGCCCCGCGGGATGTGGGATCTTAGCTCCCGGACCAGGGATCGAACCAGTGTCCCCTGCATTGCAAGATGGATTCTCAACCACTGGACCACCAGGGAAGTCCCCATGCTTATTTTATAAATGAGGAAAATAATGTTCATTATAGGTTATTTGCCAAGGCCTCTCATTAGAGTAAGTTTTGAAATGTGGGTTACACAATAACTCTATGTTTAAAAAGTTGTGAGGAACTGCCAAGTTGTTTTCCAAAGTGACTGCACCATTTTCTCAATACAATCCCTCCAGCAATGTATGAGGGTTCCAATTTCTCCATATTCTCACCAACTCTTATTATTGTCTGTCTTTTTCATTTTAGCTATTGTAGTGTGTGAAGTGGTGTTTCATTGTGGTTTTGATTTGCATGTTGAGCATCTTTTATGTGCTTTTTGGTCATTTGCATGTCTTTTTTGGAGAAATATGTATTCAGATATTTTGCTCATTTTAAAAATTGGGTTGTGGGACTTCCCTGGTGGCACAGTGGTTAAAAATCTGTCTGCCAATGCAGGGGACATGGGTTCGATCCCTGGTCTGGGAAGATCCCACATGCCGCAGAGCAACAAAACCCTTCCACCACAATTACTGAACCTGAACTCTAGAGCCCGTGAGCCACAACTACTGAGCCCACGTGCCACAACTACTGAAACCCATGCGCCTAGAGCCCATTCTCTGCAGCAAGAGAAGCCATGGCAATGAGAAGCCCGCGCACCACAACAAAGAGTAGCCCCTGCTCGCCACAACTAGAGAAAAGCCCACACACAGCAACAAAGACTCAATGCAGCCAAAAATTAAAAAAAAAAAAATTGGGTTGTTTGTGCTTTTATTGTTGAGTTGTAAGAATATTTTAATCATTCTGAATACAAGTCCCTTGTCTGACATATGATTTGCAAATATTTTCTCTCTTATTTTGTGTGTTATCTCTTCATTTTCTTGATGATTTCCTTTAAAACACAAAAGATTTAAATTTCGATAAAGTCTGATTTATCTATTTTTTCTTTTGTTGCTGTGCTTTTGGGGTCATATTAAGAAACCAGTGCCTAACTTGAAGCCAGGAAGATATACACCTAGGTTTTCTTCTGCGAGTGATCTTATAGTTTTAGCACATACATTTACATTAATGACACATTTTGAGCTAATTTTTGTATATTGTGTGATGCAGGGGTCCAGCTTCAATCTTTTGTATGTGAATATCTGAATGTCCCAACATCATTCATTGAAAAAAACATGTTTCCCCCATCATATTTTCTTGGCACCCATGTCGCAAATCAGTTGACTGTAAATGTAAGTTATTCACTCCTTCTTGTACTTCTGAATTTACATCTAATATCATTTCCTACATCCTTTAGAATTTCCCTTAGGGGCTTCCCTGGTGGCACAGTGGTTGAGAGTCCACCTGCCGATGCAGGGGACACGGGCTCGTGCCCTGGTCTGGGAAGATCCTGCATGCCGTGGAGCGGCTGGGCCCGTGAGCCATGGCCACTGAGCCTGTGCCTCCGGAGCCTGTGCTCCGCAACGGGAGAGGCCACAACAGTGAGAGGCCCGAGTACCTCAAAAAAAAAAAAAAAAAAAAGAATTTCCCTTAGCTATTCTTGTTCTGGCAGCATTATTTATAATTGCAAAACAATGGAAAGGTCCCCAAATGTCCATAGATGAAAGAATGTATTAATGAAATGAGCTATTTTCTTACAATAGAACATCATCTAACAGTGAAGATGAATCTACTATAACTACATACAAAAATATAGACAACTCAGAATATTAAGAACCCTGCAAGCAACCTGATTTGAAAATGGGCTGAAGAATTGAATGGATATTTTTCCAAAGAGGACATGCATATAGCCAATAGGCACATGAAAAGACGCTCAACATTGCTAATTGTCAGGGAAATGCAAGTCAAAACCATAGTGAGATATCACCTCACACCTGTCAGAATGGCTATCATCAAAAAGACCACAAATAACAAGTGTTGGCAAGGATGTGGAGAAAAGGTAACCCTCACACACTGTTGGTGGAAATGTAAATTGGTGCAGCCACTGTGGAAAACAGTATGGAGGTTTCTCAAAAAACTAAAAATAGAACTATCATATGCCCCAGTAATTCCACTCCTGGGTATATATATGAAAAAAAAACAAAAACACTAATTTGAAAAGATATGTGCACTGCAATGTTCATAGCAGCACTATTTACAGTAGCCAAGACATGGAAAACAACCTAAGTGTCCATTAACAGATGAATGGATAAAGAAGATGTGATATATACATATGTGTATATATATATATATGTATGTATATATATATATAATGGAATACTATCCAGCCATAAAAAAGAAAGAAATTTTGCCATTTGCAGCAACATAGATGGAGGGTATTGTGCTAAGTGAAATAAGTCAGACAGAGAAAGACAAATACTGAATGATATCACTTATATGTGGAATCTAAAAAAATACAACAAACCAGTGAATATAACAAAAAAAAGAAACAGGCTTACAGATATGGAGAACAAACTAGTGGTTTCCATTGGTGAGAGGGAAGGGGGGTGGCAATATAGGGGTAAGGGAGTAAGAGGTGCAAACTATTATCTATAAATAAGCTACAAGGATATATTGTACAACACAGGGAATATAGTCAATATTTTATAATAATTATAAATGGAGTATAACCTTTAAAATTGTAAATCACTATATTGTACATCTGTAACATATAATACTGTACATCAACTATGTTTCAGTTAAAAAAAAGAAAACAAGAACTCTGGCTTTTATTTAGTGTGAGATGATAATTCATTGTAGTGTTTTGAGCAGAGGAATAATATTATATGACTCACATTTTAACAGGATTCTCCTGGGTGCTGTGTTGAGGTAGACTGCAGAGGGTGGGGTGGGAAGAGGCAAGGGCAGAAGCTGGCAGATCCACTGTGAAGCTATTGCAATAATTTAGGCAACAGATGATGATGTCTTGCACTAAAACTGTGGTAGTGGGAGTGATGAGAAGTGGTAGAACTCTGGATATATTTTGAAGGTACAAGCAACAAAATTTGAGGGGTAGCGGTGAAGGAGAGGAATCAAGTAGGAAAATGAGTTAACTTAAAAATATTTTTAAAAATAAAAGCACGGGGCCTCCCTGGTGGCGCAGTGGTTAAGAGTCCGCCTGCCGATGCAGGGGATACGGGTTCATGCCCCGGTCTGGGAGGATCCCATATGCCGCGGAGCGGCTAGGCCCGTGAGCCATGGCTGCTGGGCCTGTGCATCCGGAGCCTGTGCTCCGCAACGGGAGAGGCCACAACAGTGAGAGGCCCACATACCGCAAAAATAAAAAAAATAAAAAAAATAAATAAATAAATAATTAATTAAAAGCACGGTTTGTATGACGATATTGCAAAAATTGTGAGGCACAGCAAGTTAAAGGAATCAGTGACCCCAATGTTTTTAGTCTGAACAAATGGAAGAATAAAATCTTATGTTATTGTCTGAACTTTTCTATATGTTTCAAATATTTTATAATATGTAAATGCTGAGAATAAAGAACTTTTAATAAAAATTATAAACATGGGGCCTCCCTGGTGGCGCAGTGGTTGAGAGTCCGCCTGCCGATGCAGGGGATACGGGTTCGTGCCCCGGTCTGGGAGGATCCCATATGCCGCGGAGCGGCTGGGCCCGTGAGCCATGGCCGCTGAGCCTGCGCGTCCGGAGCCTGTGCTCCGCAATGGGAGAGGCCACAACAGTGAGAGGCCCGCGTACCGCAAAAAAAAAAAAAAAAAATTATAAACATGAATTAAAATATTAATTAGAATATTTGGAGATTTTCAAAATTAGAATTTAAGGAATGAGCTACTAGAAAATACTGGTAGGAGTATCTCAAAGGTAAATATGTACTTTAAAACTTTTCTATAAAATTTTGTATTACAATAATTATCATGTATGCATGATAACAGTAGTTTTATCTATTAAAATTTTTAATTATTTATTTATTTATTTTTGGCTGTGTTGGGTCTTCGTTGCTGCGCGCGGGCTTTCTCTAGTTGCGGCAAGCGGGGGCTTCTCATTGCAGTGGTTTCTCTTGTTGCGGAGCACGGGCCCTAGGTGTGTGGGCTTCAGTGGTTGCAGCATGCAGGCTCAGTAGTTGTGGCGCACGGGCTTTGTTGCTCCACAGCATGTGGGATCTTCCAGGACTAGGGCTCGAACACTTGTCCCCTGCATTGGCAGGCAGATTCCTACCCACTGCACCACCAGGGAAGCACTATTAAAATTTTTTTATCAATGCATCTTCAGCACCTAGAAAAAGGGCAGGCACATAATATGCACTCAAAGAGTCATTTGTTGAATTAAGGAACAAAGAGCCTTATTTCTTCTCAAGGTCCAATTCTTTCCTTTACCTATTATTTAAACTCCACAAATACTATTTGACTTACACCATTCTGTATGACAAGAATTAAGAGACAATGACTTATGTGTCATTATTATCAGAGTAAACTTCAGTTTAAAGAACTTTAAACATGATTTTTTTAGAGATATTTTAATCTGTGAAACAACTTAGCAAGTTAAACTAAAATTCAGAAGAGTTCCTTAAATATTCTTTGTTACGCACTTCTTGGAATGTGTCTACTTATGAGAGATAACAAAAAAATAAGACTACCTTTTGAGATAGAAGACAAAGCAGCTTATGTTCTGCAGGGCAGGATTCTATGTTGGTACATTTATCTTTCTTATTAGGTGATAGCAAAGCTGACTCGACGAACGCTATGTTTATTCAAGTGTTATTAGCATGCTACTGAGGGTTCACATGATTATTTTAGTTGATGATACACAAACACACCATATTTAAAAATAGGTAATTCCATGGATATTGATGCTTCAAGCTAGGTTAAAGTAGGTATTACAGTGAAAGGAATATGAGTCAACTTAAAATTATTTTTAAAATAATAGCACAGTTGGTATGATGATATTGCAAAAATTGTGACGATCATAAGTGAGACTGAAATTTTAGAAACACTGGGGTAAAGGAATAAGGAAGAGTACAAAGCACATTATATACCATTAATAAGGAGTTATTAATTTGATGAGGTTAGGAAAGGGGATTGGAAATCTAGACTGATACTGTTTCTAAATGATCCATGGACAATGATTCAAGGACAAAGGATAAACAGATGCCATTAAAGAAAAGGTGCTGGCACTTAGCTGTGACTTTATCATAAACAAAGATAGGTGGTACTGGTGTCAATCAGTGGTCAGCTCATTGAGTGTCTGTTGGTCTGTTATATGTCTGTCTTCACATATGTTATCTATTTGAGAAAGAAAACTACAAGAAGACTGGGATGATATCTGTGTAGTCTACCTCCTTTCATATTGGTAGAGCAAAACATATATGTGGATGTTTAATAAATATTTTAATACTAATGAAAGAGCAGTTTATGATATATGATTTGATTCAGACAACTTTTTCTTAAAGAATAATATGCATACAGAAAAAAGCATACCATAACTACATAGTTCAGTGAATTTTCACACACTGAACAAACCCATAAAACATCATTTACCCTTTGTTTTTAAACTAGCTGCATTGCCTAAACTTATTTGTTCACTTTTACCTAAGTGAAATAAAACCCTTGACTACTCATTAGGATTTTGTGCCATGCCAGGTCTTAGAACATCATAATTGTTAGTGCTTTTAGTTTTTAGTCTACATGTGAAATAGCTAAGCTTATTTTTCATATTATTTTTTCTTCTGCCTCAATATGGGTTGGGGGGATGGAGGGGAGAATTGCCATAAGAGCATTATCTCTGGACTGCCATAAAGAATTATTTTATTTTATTTCATTTCACTTCACCTCACCTCACTTTCATTTTATTTTATTCTATTCTATTCTATTCTATTTTTTGGCAGCGCTGTGTGGCTTGCGGAATCTTAGTTCTCCAATCAGGGATTGAACCCAGCCCGAGCCGTGAAAGCTCCGAGTCCTAACCACTGGACAACCAGGGAATTCAAATTCTATTTATTTGAAGCACCTTAAATTTCAACAGCAATAGGCCTTATTACCTTTATTTTCTCTCCTTTTGTTCAATTAGAAGTTCAAATAGAAATAACATGTGCATTATTATTAACCAATGAAATTATCTTGCTTTGGTATATTTTAAGTAAGTTGCTAAATTCTAACTTATTAACAATTATGGCTTTCTTCTGGCCACTTCTCTTCTGTGATAATAGTTAAACACTGTAAAACAGAGATGGAGAATCCACCGAATCTAACCCTCTTCCTGTGATAATTGTGTTCTAGACTTCTTAGCTGCAACCTAAAATAATAATTTTTCCTTGGTGGATTATTATGATTTTCAAATTCACAAGAGAAATTCTCAAACTTTAAGGATTAGAGGAATTTAAAAGTTAGAAATATTTGCTAGCATTTTAATTAAAATTTCAAGTTTATTTGATAATGAGCAATTACCTATTTTGAATTTTACTGCACAGTACAGTGAAAACAGAATACATTTTTGCATGAATCCTTTAAAAATTACTATTAATCTTTCTCTGAACTTTTTTTTCCTTGTTTCCTTACTTTTTGTTGTTGTTGTTGTTCTTCCTTGTAAATCTACCTACATTGCATTTTTCTCCTACATTGAGTCCTTTATAACTCAAAATCTTTCTCCTCTTCCTTGGTGTGTGTGTGTGTCTCCTTTGCTCTGAATCTTTGGTCTGTTTTGTTCATCTGGTAATTTTTATGTTCTCTCTGTCTTTATCTCTCTTTCTCTCTGGCTTCTTCCTTTCCATCCTCCCTCCCTCCATGCTATTTCTGCTCCTCTTTCTTTTGGGTGAAAACTGAGAGAATTTATCTTGAGAGCTCAGGGCAAAGAATACCTGATTAATTTGAAAATCATAATTTTGTAGATTTGTTTTCTTTATAATCCATTATGTTTATTTTGAACATTTAACCATGTCTCTTTGCCATTGACAGGTTATTATAAATAAAAATAACAGTAATCTTTGTGAAGTACAATAATAAAATAATAATAAGTATGAACATGGTTCCCATAAAAATGTGGTTTCTTAAATATTAAAATTTTCCAAAAAATCTATTTTCTAGTTAGTTTTTAAAATAATGAATATTGGGACTTCCCTGGTGGTTAAGAATCTACCAATGCAGGGGACATGGGTTTGAGCCCTGGTCCGGGACAATCCCACATGCCGCAGAGCAACTAAGCCCATGTGCCACAACTACTGAGCCTGCACTCTAGAGCCTGCGAGCCACAACTACTGAGCCTGCGTGCCTAGAGCCCATGCTCTGCAACAAGAGAAGCCACCGCAATGAGAAGCCCACACACTGCAATGAGTAGCCCCCGCTCACCACAACTAGAGAAAGCCCACGCGCAGCAACGAAGACCCAACAACGCAGACAAAAATATAAATAAATAAATAAAATAAAATAATGTATATTATTTCAATGACTTCAATAGTCACTAAGATTCTTAGGACAATGAGTATTATATTCTAACATTCTCTACTTGCATAAGTCAAAGGGAAGTATGTGTTTTAAGAAAAAAGCTAATGAAAATAGACCAATATTTAGACATATGCTACAGAAAATCTTGAACTTCAATAGCAAAAAATAATCATATAAGCATAAAAGTTAAATAAAAAACCAAGAGCAAATGCCAGCAACAAAAAGAATCAAACTATGCTCAGGTTTCTCTTCTATGATACTACATACTAGAAAGCAATGAAATAATGTCTTTGTACTTAAAAGAGATTGAGTCCCAAGACTTTTATACTTAGTCAAGACGTCACTTCATACGTGAAGGTGAAAGACAGATATGCAAGGGATCTGAAAATACAAACTACCCATAACCCTTCCTGAAAAAAATACTCAAAGATTCTAGTCAACCAAGAGAGTAGTCAAAATAGAGATCAAAGAGTGGAGAGATCACTGTATTGAAGGATGGAAGGTTAGAATTAAAAACCCATTTAATCGTAAAATTGTACTGTAATAATTATTATGAACAATTACAAAACAAAATATTATGAGCAAGTATTAAAAGATACATAATGTAAAGGTAAAAATAACTTGAATATAAGAAATGATTTAAATTCCCCAGACAGATGGGGAAAAATAATGAGATATGGGAAAAGTTAAAATGTTCTGATAACCTTTTTTTATGTGTGCAATTCAAAGACTTTAGTATATTCACAGAGTTGTGCATCCATCACCACAGTCCATCTTAGAATATTTTCATTACCTCAGAAAGAAACTACACCCCTTAGCCATCAGCACACAACCTCACAAGTACCACCAAACTCAGGCCTAGGCAACCGCTAATCTACTTTCTGTCTCTATAGATTTCCCTAATCTGGACATTTCATATAAATGAAATCATACAATATGTGATCCTTTGTGACTGGCTTCCTTCTCTTAACATGTTTTTAAGATTCTTCTGTTTTGTACCATGTAACAGGACTTCATTCCTTTTTATAGCCAAATAATAGTCTATAGATATGCTGTATTCGTTTGTTGATTGTCATTTGGGTTTTTTCCTACCTTTTGGTTATTACAAATAATGCTGCTATGAAATTTTGTGTGTAAGTGTTTGTGTGAACATATATTTCATTTCTCTTGGGTGTATGCCTAGGACTATTGAATCATGTGGTAACTCTGTGTTTAATTAACCATTTGAGGAACTGCCAGACTGTTTTTCAAAGTGGCTGCATCATTTAACATTCCCACCAGCAATGTATGAGTGTTCTAATTTGTACATATCCTAGACAATTCTTATTATCTACCTTATTGATTGTAGCTGTCCTTGTGTGAAGTGGTATCTCATTGTGGTTTTGATTTGCATTTCTCTAATGATTAATGATATTGAGCATCTTTCCATGTGCTTATTGGTTATTTGTATATTTTTTTGGTGTCACAAATATTCAGATTTTTTGCCAGTTTCTTAATTGGGTTGTCTCTTTTGTTGTTGTTGTTGTTAAGTTGTAATCATTCTTCATATATTCTGGATACTAGACGCATATCAAATATATAACTTGCAAATATTTTCTCCCATTCAATGGATTGTCTTTTCACTTTCTTGATGAAGCTCAAAAGTTTTAAATTTTGATGAGGTTCAGTTATCTATTTTTTTCTTGTATAGTTTGTGCTTTTGGGTATCATAGCTAAGAAAACATTGCCTAACTCAAAGTCACAAAGATATTCATCTAGGTTTTCTTCTAAGAGTTTCTTTATAGTTTTAACTTCTACATTTAAGTTGATGATCCTTTTTTTTTTAACATCTTTATTGGGGTATAATTGCTTTACAATGGTGTGTTAGTTTCTGCTTTATAACAAAGTGAATCAGCTATACATATACATATATCCCCATACCTCCTCCCTCTCGTGTCTCCCTCCCGCCCTCCCTATCCCACCTCTCTAGGCGGTCACAAAGCACCAAGCTGATCTCCCTGTACTATGCAGCTCCTTCCTACAGCTATCTATTTTACATTTTGTAGTGTATATATGTGATGATCCTTTTTTGATTAATTTTTATAAATGGTGTGATATTCAACTTTATTTTTGTGGATGGTAGAAGTTCAACTTCGTTCTTTTATATGTGGATATTCCATTATCCCAGCACAATTCATTGAAAAGACTATTTTCCTACTGAATTTTCTTGGCATCCTTGTCAAAAATCAATTGAACATAAATGTGAGAATTTATTTCTGTATTCTCAATGCTATTCCATTGGTCTATATGTCTATCCTTATGCCAGCACCACACTATTTTGATTACTATAGCTGTTAGTAAGTTTTGAGATTGGGGAGTATGAGTCCTCCAACTTTGTTATTCTTTGTCAAGATTGTTTTGGCTATTCTGGGCTTCTTGCACTTCCATTTGAATTTTAGAATCAGCTTGTCCAGTTCTGCAAAAAAATGGCAGCTGAAGTTTTGATTGAGATTGCATTGAATCTATAGATCAATTTGAGGAGTATTGCTATCTTAACAATATGAAGAACTCCATGAATCCAAGATGTCTTTCCATTTATTTAGGTCTTTAACTTCTCTCAATGACTTTTCATAGTTTCCATTGTATGTCTTGTCCTTTTTTGTTATATTTATTCCCAAGTATTTTATTCTTTTTGATGCCATTGAGAATGGTATTTTCAACTTGTAATGTCTGATTTTTATTGGTAGTATATAGAAATGAATTTGATTTTTGTATATTAATTTTGTATGCTGCAACCTTGCTAAACACATTTATTAGTTCTAGTATTTTTTGTGGGTATAATGGAATTTTCTACATAAAAATCATGTCATATACATTCAAAATAGTTTAATTTCTTCCTTTCCAATCTTGAACTTTTTTTTTTTTAACCTTACTGCACTGGATAAAATTCCAAGGCAACATTGGATAGAAGATGTAATGAGAGTAGATATCCATGCCTTGTTCCTGATTTGAGGGAAATAATTTAGTTTTTCACCATTAAGTATGTTGTTAGCAGTAGTTTTCTTCATCAGTGTCCTTTATCAGGTTGCGGAAGTTTCCTCTTTTTCCTAATTTGCTGAGAGCTTTTATCAGGAATGGATGTTGGATTTTGTCAAATTATCTTGTGTCTATTGAGATGATTATGTGGTTTTTATCCTTTATTCTGTTTTATTACATTGATGATTTTTGTATGTTAGACCTTGCCTTCCTGGGATAAATTCCATGTGGTTGTGGTGCATAACCCTTTTTATATGTAGCTGAATTTGATATGTTAGTGTCTTCTTGAGAATTTTTGCATCTGTTCTCCTAAAGATGCAAAAATACTTATAAAATATTTTTAAATATTCATAAAATATTGGTTTGTAGTTTTCTTTCCTTGTGGTGTCTTTGTTCTTGATGTCAGAGTCATACTGGCTTCATAGAATGAGTTAGAAAGTATTCCCTCCTCTGTTATCTTTTTGGAAGAGTTTGTGAAGGATAGGTGTTACTTTTTCTTTAGAAGTTTGGTAGAATTCAGCAGTGAAGACGTCAGGGCATGTACCTTCTTTTCTGGGAAGATTATTGGTTACTAATTCAATCTCTCCAATTGTTGTAAGTCTTCAAATTTTATATTTATTCTAGAGTCCATTTTGTCCTTCTAGGAATTTGCCTATTTCATGTAAGTTATCTAATTTGTTAGCATACTACTCTTCATAGAATCCCCATAACCCTTTTATTTGTAAGGTCAGTAGTGATGTCCCCTTTTCATTTCTTATTTTAGTAATTTGAGTCTTCTCTCTTTTTATTGCTTGGTCAAGCTACTTAAAAGTTTGTCAATTTTGTTCATCTTTTCAAGAAACCAGCTCTTGGTTTTGTGGGGTTTTTTATATATATTTTTATTCTCTATTTCATTTATTTCCACTCTGATCTTTTTGTTCCCTTCCTTTTGTTTGCTTTAATTTTAGTTTGCTCTACTTTTTTGGTTTCCTATAGTGGAAGGTTAACTTATTGATTTAAACTCTTCCTTCTACTTTAATATAGATGTTTAAAGTTATACATTTCAGTCTAAACATTGCTCTATGCATATGTTGGGGTATGTTTTCCATTCTGTAAGCAGGTGGTTTACAACTGTGCCTTTGCCTTCATTTTCTACTTGTGCAGAGCCTCAGGGTCAGTCAGAGGTAAGAAATTACGGCCTTCTCAAGTCTTTCTTGAGCCTGAGCAGAGCACTGCACCTGCACATGGCTTTCTAGGTTCCCAGGAATATGTTGGAGCTTTGCAACATGGACATCTCATTCTATATTTTTTTTCCTTTTAATTTTTTTGGTCAGGCTCTTAGTATCTCCAACTCGTATAATTGCCTCATGCACCTGCAATGTTAAACAACTGACACTACTTGTTTTTGGCAAATGTCCTATAAGGATAAGGCTATGCACACAGAGTGAGCTCTGATTCAGGTCAAATAAGGACTAACCTTGAAAAAGGAGTTTTTCAAGGAGTTAAAAGTTCAAATAGTGACAATGCTCTATTTGATGGAATAGAAAGGTTGGGATGGGATGGAAAGGTTGGGAGTTTCTAATCCATTCAGCCCCTCCCCACAAGTGGCTGGCCAAGCTTCTGGTTTTCACAACTATGATAGTTGTGAGGCCATTGGTTTTAAGTCTACCTGGAACTGAGGGGCGTGGCATGGGAATAGGGCACATTAAAAGTCACCAAGCTCACTGTTCTTATCGATATTCAGCTGTTTTTCTTGAGTAAATGATCCTAGAATATTGCAAGCCTTTGGTTAATTTCCAGAGTTCTGAATAAGTTGATTTTGACAATTTTTGTCATTGTTCTCTTGCTTTTATGGATGAGCAGATTTTCATAGGTTCTTACTATACCATTCTGGAAATGTTTCTACACAAGTGCATTTTTAGATTTCCACATTTATACAGAGTGTTTTGGGGTGCTATATTTTATTGTTTATTTTCAATTGCATTTTGATCATGTGCCAAACATTAAATTATAGAAGCCAGATTAAAAAGTTAAAGGGAAACAGATAAAATTAATTTTAATAATATGTCTTATTTAGCACACTAGATCCAGAATATTATTTCAACCTGTAATCAATATAAAAATTATTAATGAGATTTTTTACCATACTAAGTCTTTGAAATGCTGTATGTGTTCATGTTTTATGTTTTATTTAGTATAGTTGGCAAATAATAAACTGTATATGTGTAAAGAATACAGTGTAATGGGTTTTGTATTGTATATACCCATGAAACCATCAATACAGTAAAACTAATAAAAATATCCTTCATTTCAAAAGTTTTCTCATGATTCTTTGCAATTACTTCCCTGGCTCACCTATCTCAAATCAAGCACTGATGTGTTTTCTGACACTATAGATTAGTTTGCTTTTTCTAGAATTTTATATAAATGAAATCATAGTATGTACTGTTTTATCTGGCTTTTTTCTCTCAGCACAATTATTTTAGCATTCACCCATGTTGTTGAGCATATCTATAGTTCACCCATTTTTGTTACTATTCTATTGTATGGATATGCCCCAATTTGTTTATCCATTGGCTTATTGGTGAATGCTATGGTCTGAATATGTGTCTCCCACCCAAATTCATGTGTTGAAATTCTAATCCCTAATGTGACAGTATTAGGAGGAAGAGGTTTTAGGGAGTGATTAGATCAGGAGAGTGGAGCCCTCATGAATGAGAGTAATGATCTTATAAAAGAGATCTAGAGAGCTCCCTTCTTTCTTTTTTTTTGCGGTACACAGTCCTCTCACTGTTGTGGCCTCTCCCGTTGCAGAGCACAGGCTCCAGATGCACAGGCTCAGTGGCCATGGCTCACGGGCCCAGCTGCCCCGCGGCATGTGGGATCTTCCCAGACCGGGGCACGAACCCGCGTCCCCTGCATCGGCAGGCGGACTCTCAGCCACTGCGCCACCAGGGAAGCCCGAAAGCTCCCTTACTTCTACTGCCATGTGGAGATACAAAGAAAAGTCTGTAGCCCAGAGAGGGTCCTCACCCAACCATGCTGGCACTCTGATCTTGGATTTCCAGGCTCCAAAACCAAGAGAACCCAATATCTGTTGTTTCTAAGCCACCCAGTTTATGGCATTTTGTTATAACAGCCCAAACAGACTAAAACAGTGGATATTTTGGTTGTTTTTAGTTTGGGCTATTACAAGTGAAACTATTAGAAACATTCATGTAGATAATTTTGTGTGGATATACGTTTTCATTCCTCTTGGGTAAATACATAGGCGTGAAATGGCTGAATCGTATAGTATATGTTTGTTTAAGAAATAGCCAAACTGTGGTTGTATTATTTTACAATCCCCCCAGAAGTATATAAGAGTTCCAGTTGCTACATATTCTCACTAATATATGGTCACTCTTTTTAATTAGAGACATTCTAATAGGTGTGCAGTGCTATATCATTTGGATTTGATTTGTATTTCCTGAATGACTAATGATTTTGAGCATTTTTTTTCATGTGTTTATTTGCCATTCAAATATATGCTTTGGTAAAATGTTTGTCCAAATCTTCACCCATTTTTTATCGGGTTGTTTATTTTCTTATTATTGAGTTTTGAGAATTCTTTGTATAGTCTAGGTGAAAGTCCTTTATCAGATATGTGATTGGCAAATATGTTCTGCCAGTCTGTGACTAGTCTTTTCATTTCTTAACAGTGTTTGTTTTTTTTTGTTTTTTTTTTTAAATTTATTTTTGGCTGTGTTGGGTCTTCATTGATGTGCGGGGGCTCTCTCTAGTTGTAGCGAATGGAGGTTACTCTTAGTTGCGGTGTGCGGGCTTCTCACTGCAGTGGCCTCTCTGGAGCACAAGCTCCAGGCACGTGGGCCTCAGCAGTTGCAGCATGCAGGCTCAGTAGTTGTGGCTGGGGGGCTCTAGAGTGCAGGCTCAGTAGCTGTGGCGCACAGGCCCAGCCCCTCCACAGCATGTGGGATCCTCCCGGATCAGGGCTCGAACCCATGTCCCCTGCACTGGCAGGCGGATTCTTAACCACTGTGCCACCAGGGAAGTCCCTCTTAACAGTGTTTTTGTTTTTTTTTTTTTTTTTTTTTTTTTTTTTGCGGTACGCGGGCCTCTCACTGTTGTGGCCTCTCCCGTTGTGGAGCACAGGCTCCGGACGCGCAGGCTCAGCAGCCATGGCTCATGGGCCCAGCCGTTCCGCAGCATGTGGGATCCTCCCGGACCGGGGCACGAACCCGTGTCCCCTGCATCGGCAGGCGGACTCTCAACCACTGCGCCATCCGGGAAGCCCCTTAACAGTGTTTTTTGAAGATAAGAAGTTTTTAAAAATTTGATGAAATCTAACTTATCTTTCTAAAAAGTGTATTGTGTACTTGTTATGTCATAGAGGAACCCTTTGCCTAACAACCTAAGGTTAGAAGATTTTCTCCTAGATGTTTTTTAGGTTTAAATTTAGGTCTATGATTCATTTTAAGTTAATTTTTATATATGGCACAAAGTACAGATTGAAGCTATCTTTTTTTTTTGCATATGTATAGTCAATTCTTTTAGTGCTGTTTTGTTGAAAAACTATCCGTTCTCTGCTGAATTTTATTTTTCCCTTTGTTGCAATCAAATGACGATATATATGTGGGTTTATTTCTTCTATTTCATTGATCTATTTGCCTTATTGACACTAATATCACACTATCTTGGTTTCTATAGCTTTATAATAAGTCTTCAAGTCAGGTAGTGTAAGTTATCCAACTTTGCTCTTTTTAAAAGTCGTTTTGGCTGATCTATGTCTTTTGCATTTCCATATGAGTTTTAGAATCACTTTGTCAATTACAACAAAAAGGTCTACTTGGATTTTGATTGTGATAACACTGTAACTATAGGTCAATTAGAGGAAAATTGACATTCTAACAATATTGTGTCTTCTGACCCATGAATATGGTATATCTCTCTATTTAGACATTCTCTAATTTCTCTTAGCTGTGTTTCACAGCTTTTCCAGTAGACAAGTTTTGCATATCTTTTTTCAACTATCCTTAAGTATTTTATATTTATGATGCTATTATATTTGGGTTTTTAATTTCACTTTTTTTTAAATAAAGAAATACCATTGATTTTTGTATAGTAAGTGTATCCTGGTAACTTGCTAAACTTACTTTTTAGTTTTGGTAGCTTTTTTTTTTTTTTAATACCAAAGGATTTTCTATTTGGACAATCATGTTTGCATATAAATTAGTTTTACCACTTCTTTTGCAATTTGAATGTTTTAAGTTTCTTTTTCTTGCCTTATTGCACTAGCTAAACCCCCCAGTATAATGTTGAAAAAATTGATGGGAGTGAATGTCCTTGCCTCATTCCTCTACTTGGGGGAAAAATGTTCAATCTTTTACCAGTAAATATGATCCTAGCTGTATGTTTTATGTAGATTCTCTCTAGCAGAGAAAGTTCTCTTTCATTTCTAATTTGCTAAGAGTTCATTTTTACTCTGAAGTGGATGTTGGATTTTATTAAGTAGGTTTTTTTCCATGTATTGTGAGATTATCAGAGGTTATCATGTGGTTTTTAAAATTCCATTAATATGGTAAATTACATTGGTTTATTAAATCAATTGCCATTTAAAGGATATCTCAATTTGTACTTCAGTTGTATCAATTATAGCTTCATTTTAAGTGCTCAATATCCCCATGTGAGTATTGGCTACTGTATTAGGCAGTGCTGCTCTCTATGCTCTTAGCCACTTTGCTTACTACTTTCTACAATTACCAAGAAAGCAACTCAGCCAGACTCCTTCCACCCAAAGAGCAGAAAACACACAATTTGAAATTTAACAGCTGTGTGAATTAGATATTATTCTTTCTAAGTGACAGATTATAAAACTGAGATCCAAAAAGGTTGATGTCACACACATGCTTGTGAAAGAAAAAGAGAGAAAGAGAACCTAAGGGACAAGTGTTCTTTTCATTACAGAATATGCTATTCAATAGCTTTAGGAGGAAAACAAAAACCAAAAAAAAATAAGTTCATTATAGACCAACACCTGAGAAAACAATAAATAACCTAGCAAGATAAAGAAAATCTTAAAAAGGCAGAGCCAAGCAGAATCAAAATGTTCAAAATCCCTTCTTGGTCAAAAAATAGGCCTGGCACCTGGGTTAGAGTCTTGTGAGGTGAGGTTGAAAAGAGAAGTGGGGTTGGGAGTGATGGCCTCTCTCTTATGGGCAGGGAAACAATCAGGAACCAAAGTCTAAATTTTGGCCAAAAAAACAAGGGTAGTCTGGAACTGTCAAATCAGGGGCAGAAAGAAAGAACAGGATTTGAAATAAATGATTATCAAATAATAATTTCAATCCCTTGTCTGGGAACTAAGACCCCACAAGCTGCACAACACCCCTCCCAAAAAAATAAATGAAAATAAATAAAAATGTCCTAAGATAACACAGCTAGTACATGAAAAAGCTGAGACAAACTCAGGTCTGACTGGAAAGTGTTCAATACAGTACTTTATAGTACTCATCTCAGAATACTGACTGTAAGTCATATCATTTAATTAAAATGATATAAAAATTATAGAACTTTTTGAAACAAAAAATGATTTCAAAAAATCAAAAAATGTTAATCTAACTCATTAATTTGAATCATTCTTGAGGTCGGAAGAAACTGGCAAAGGAAAGACCGTCACAGAGAATGTCCTTCTAAAATTCTACCTCCTCAATCTTCTGCTACTGGAAAATAATTTTGATTGAAGTTCTCAAGTCGCTTTCCCATTTCTCTTCATTTACACTGAAATCTCACAATAGGAAGTAGAGGAGTTCTTAAACTAAAAGACTGTGAAAGTGACATTCATATAGACGAATGGCTCCTTTCCAGGAGCTTAACTTTCTTCTCAAAACATTTTAATGAGCCACATGGTATAAGACAGCCCATATCAAGAATCATCACTATTCTCTCTTTCTTTCCTTAGTTCTTCCCTTCTTTCTTTACGAAAGCATTAATAGCCTTTGACTCTCTTCTCCCTGTGTAGTATATGTCATATCCTACTGTGCATCCATCTGTTCTATTTCAATATAACTTCAGGGATAAAGAAACATTCAAGGGCCCAAAAACCATATGTTAGTGGGATTTTTGTTTCTATTTTGTTAATAAATACAATGGGGAAAGAAAAATGAAGAAAAATTCTAACTCATCTTTGTAAATCCTTGACTAGAGAAATGTTTAGTGTTATACTTTTAAAATTGAAATATGACTGTACATTATGTTTTGAGGACTTAGATCACAAAAAGGGCTGGGATGTGAAAGAAGGAAATAATATTGGAGAGCTGTTCTGACTACGTTCCATCCTCAGAAGAAAGCTAGTCCTGGGTTGGAAACAGGACACAGGTGATGAAAAATTAAAGGATTAGCCAAAAGAACCTCTTGCCCCCAAATGAACAGGCTAACAGGAAAATTAAAACCTCTTTATTAGACGGGGCTTTGAAAATTATCATTCAAAAGCAGGCTTTGGATGCTCCAGATCTTCTGGCCAAATCCTAAATTCTGTACAAGAAATTCCTTCCTGATTTCCCTTTGAAAGAAATTATCCTGAGATAAGATTAGTCTGGGTCATCTGGAGGTATCTTCTTCTGTTTAGAAAAAAGAAAGAAATATGCCATTCCAAGACCAAAAAATTTAACTCTTGTATTATAAAAAAGACCATGTTTATTTTTCAAGTGCAACAGTGACACCTAGTGGACAAAATACTTCGGTAAATAGAACTAAACATTCTATTTCTGTCATTAAGAAAAAAATGATTTAAAAAATTTGTATCTTAATAAATGTTTTTTCCCCCTAGATGCAGGTCAGTGGCAACTGATGGAAAAAATTTCCCACATTTATACTAAAAAGGCTCTCAGTGATTTGTGTGACCAGGGCCTTGGGCCCCATAGAGAGCTGTTCAGCAGGATATTAGGTAATCTCCAGCACCCGCAGAACTCATCTGGGCAAGGGAACAAGACCTGTTCCTAGCCACCTTTCTTCCCTCCATTAGAACTCTGATGGTGTGTTCTGATAATACCCATACTTTGGAGGAGGCTCGGATCATACCCCTTCAGGGTATTTGGAGATCACAATGAAATAATATTTCTTAGAGGCCAGGGATGGAGTCTAGTTAGAGTCCAGAATGGGAGAAGAGGATTAAAGTTAGAGTTCTAAGTAAGATGTGTGCACGAGGAAGAGGTGTTTCTTAATTCTATAGTTTAATAGACTAACCTAGAGCAAGTATAAGTCAAGCAAGCAATCAAGCAAACCATTGATAAGTTCTAAATTGCTTTTTGTTATCTTTCAAGTTTAATCTTGTTAAGAAGTCCTAGAGAATTGCCCTGACTTTCTCTAGAATAGGACTGGTTCTAATGTATAAAAAGACACCTGATCCTGATGACTAAAGAAAGCTCCCATTTGTTCAGAATCTACTCCAAGCAAACCACTGTGCTAAGATTTTATGCACGTTAAATCAGACCATATTTAATACACACAATCCTGATGTGTAGGCATTTAAATCTATTTTTACATATAAGAAAAACGAGGCTCAAAACAAGTTCCATAACTTAAGTAGCAGAATCAGAGATCAAATCTCAGTTATTTCCATTCTAAGTCCCGTTACCTTTTCAGTGTATATTGCCTCCTGCCATACAGATAGAAGAAAAAGAAAATGGATACTGTTCTTCATTTCTTCTCTAGAAAACTGATGGAGCAGTTTTACTGTTATCCTGAATTGAAAAATACCATATTTCCTCCCCTGACTTGTACTACCAAATTTGGTATATTGTATATTTTTCAGCTTCAGGGGAGATTCACAATGATGTTGCTTCATTAGAACTTTAAAAACATCATCAGACTTTGATTTACCTTAGCAGAGAGATGAGAGTATGGCTACTGGAATCAGTTGCTTAGATTTGAATCCTGACTCCCCTATTTATTTGCTGCATGACCTTGGCAAGTTACTTAACTTATCTTGGCCTCAGTTTCCTCATTTATAAATGGGATAATAATATCTAATTCATAGGTTGTTGTGAGGATTGAGTAAAGTGCTTAGAACAGTGCCTGGCACATAACAAGAGCTCAATATCATCATTATTGTCAACATTATTTCTAATAATATATTAAAAAGTAACAAGTTATTGCATTTAATTACTTAATAACTTTATTGAGGTATAATTTACATAATATAAATTCACCCACTTTTAACCGTACAATTCAATGATTTTTAGTAAGTGCACTAAATATTGCAACAATCATAATTCCATTTTAGAACATTTCCATCACCCCAAAAATGTCACTTGTCCCTTTTCATAGTTAATACCCATTCCCATCCTCAGCACCAAACAACCATGGATCTGCTTTGTCTCTATAAATTTGCCTTTCCTAAATATTTCGTGTAAATGGAATCATACAATATGTAGTCTTTGTGTTTGGCTTCTTTCATACAGCATGATGTTTCTGAGGCTCATCTATGCTGTAGCCTGTATTAGTAGTCTAATAATTGCTGAGTAATATTCCATCGTATGAATATATACATCATATTTACCCATTCACCAGCTGATGAATGTTCAGGTTGTTTCCACTCTTGGGCTCTTCTGAATAATGCTGCTATGAACATTCACATGCTAGTCTTTGTGTGGACAGGTGCTTTCAGTTCTCTTGGGTAATATCTACGAGTGGAATTATTGGATTATATGGGAAAATTTTTTAACATTTTTTTTTGACTGTACCCTGGGGCTTGCAGGATCTTAGTTCCCTGACCAAGGATTGAACCTGGGCCCTTGGCAGTGAGAGTGTGGGGTCCTAACCAGTGGACCAACAGGGAATTCCCTTAACTTTAAAAAAAATAAATTTATTTATTTTTATTTTTGACTGCGTTGGGTCTTCATTGTTGTGCACAGGCTTTCTCCAGTTGTGATGAGCAGGGGCTACTGTTTGTTGTGGTGCGTGGACTTCTCATTGTGGTGGCTTCTCTTGTTGCCGAGCATGGGCTCTAGGCACGTGGGCTTCAGTAGTTGTAGAACACAGGCTCTAGAGTGCAGGCTCAGTAGTTGTGGCTCACGGGTTCTAGAGCACAGGCTCAGTAGTTGTGGCTCATGGGCTTAGTTTCTCCATGGCATGTGGGATCTTCCTGGATAAGGGATTGAACCCATGTCCCCTGCATTGGCAGGCAGGTTCTTAACCACTGCACCACGAGGGAAGTCCCCTCTTAACTCTTTAAGTAACTGCCAAATATACCTATTCTTCCCCTCATTTTTAAATTGGGCTGCTTGGCCTCTTTTTAACGAGTTGCACAAAATGTCTCAATAAATTTTTAAGGATTATTTTACTCCAGTTTGATGGAAATCCATAGACCTCCCTTAGGTCAAGTTGGTTGATAATGTTTAAGATGATTATACCCTTGCTGATTTTCTGTCTAATTATTATTTTAGTTTTTGAGAGTAGGATATTAAAGTCCCTAGTTATTATTGTTGAATTGTATTTCTTCCTTCAATTCTCTCAGTTTTTGCTTCATATATTTGGAGCTCTATTGTTAAATACATAAACGTTTATAGTTATCTTCCTGATGGATTGATCATTTTATCATTACAGTATATCCCTTTTCTCCTATAGAAACTTTTTTTTGGGGTTTTAAAATCTGTTTTGTCTGATATTATAGCCACTCCAGCTTTCTTATGGATATTTTTTGCATCATTTTACTTTCAACCTATTAAATCTATGAATCCAAACTGTATCTCTTACAGACAGCATGTAGTTGGATCCCATTTATTTATCTTATATCTCTGCCTTCTAATTGAAGTGCTTAATCCATTTACATTTAATGTAATTACTTGCTTGGTTAGATTTATGCCCACTATTTTTCTATTTGTTTCTTTATGTCTCATGTCGTTATTGTTCTTCTGTTCCAACTTTACTGCCTTCTTTTGCATTAAACCAATATTCCTCAGTGTGCAATTTTAATTCCTTTGTTCATTTTTAAGCTATTTTTTGAGTTCTTTTCTTAATGGTTGCTCTAGGGAATATGGTATGTATCTTTAATTTATCACAATCTGCTTCAGGCTTATACTGACCAATTTCAGCAAAATATGCAAACTTGCTCTGATATACCTTCATTTGTCCCCTCCTCCTACACTGGGGGATGGATTGAGACAGACGGTCTCAAAGGTCCCAAATATTTTAAAGAGATAGAAAGTAAAATGGAAAATAAATGCTGTCTTCCAGGAAAAGAATACACAGAGAAAAGGTATGAATCAAGAAACAGCCTGTTTATTGGCGTATAATGCAATAGAGACATGAGAGAAGAGATGACACAGGCCAGATCAATGAAGGACCTTGCTAAAGCAATGGAGGAAGGGTTGGTAGGGCACAAATTATTTTATTTTATTATATTATTTATTTATTTATTTATGTCTGCATTGGGTCTTCATTGCTGCATGCAGGCTTTCTCTAGTTGCGGCGAGCGGGGGCTACTCTTCATTGTGGTGCATGGGCTTCTCATTGCGGTGGCTTGTCTGTGTTGCGGAGCATAGGCTCTAGGCGCGTGGGCTTCAGTAGTTGTGGCACGCAGGCTCAGTAGTTGTGGCTCACAGGCTCCAGAGTGCAGGCTCAGTAGTTGTGGCACACGGGCTTAGTTGCTCCGCGGCATGTGGAATCTTCCCGGACCAGGGATCAAACCCGTGTCCCCTGCATTGGCAGGCGGATGCTTAACCAATGCGCCACCAGGGAAGTCCCACAGATTATTTTAAAATACAGTAAGTCCACTACATACAAACCTTCAAGTTGAGAACTTTCAAGGACATGAACGTGCTTTCCCATGTCCCATCATGTAAGTTAGTTCACATTTCTGGCGTACATTGTCACATGCGTGCATCCTCTCCAAGTGGTTGTGCTTCTGTGTACTTTACAGTACAGTACTGTATAGAGTACAGTAGCACAGTATCTTTATTTCAAGTCCAGGATGTCCGGAAGCAAGTGTAAGAGCAGGGGTGATGTAGCAATCCAGTGCTACCGTGTCATCTATGATGGAAAAAAAAGAGCTACTACCCAGACACCACTGGATTGTATTTTCAAGATGGTAGACAGAACTGAATCCAGCAAGGAACCAGAACCTGTGCCATCAACGTCAGGCGTGAGTGAAATTGCAGCTTGCCCTCATCTCCTATTGCTGAGGATCCTTCAGCTCTACCATCTCCCACCTCCTCTCCCTCGTCCAGTCAGTAACTCTTCTTGCCTGTTCACTTGATGCCAGCCCCTGGATGCCAGCTGTTGTACTGTACTACTGTACTTTTCAAGGTACTGTACTGTAAGACTAAAAATGTTTTCTTCTTTTTTGTGTTTGTTTGTTTTTTATGTATTATTTGTGTGAAAAATATTATAAACCTATTATAGTACGGTACTATATAGCTGATTGTGTTAGCTGGGTACCTAGGCTAACTTTGTTGGACTTATGAACAAATTGGACTTACGGACGCACTCTCGGAAGAGAACTCGTTCGTATGTAGGGGACTTACTGTATTGAGAGACATGGTCACATTTGCATCCAGTCAGAGCACGCTAACAGCAATGTAGAGAATCAGTTTCAGGAAGGCACATTTGGACCAGAGTTCTCTCAGTAATCCTCCTGAGTTTTTCTTGATTTCCCAACGTAGTTTCTGTGAATCCTCAGGTGGGGTCGAGCCCTTACACATTCTGCTTTAGCTTGTAACCCTCTGAGGTGATTAACCCCAACTATTAGGGACTCACTGTGTGCAAAGTCATGCAAGTCAATGCTCGCTTATTCAGAGGTCACCTACTGAGTTTGCATAGAATCACACCTATGGTATCTCTGTTTCATCCCTTCTCCCTGCTGTACTCTCATTTACTGGCTGATTAGTTCCTTCATATTATGGATGAAAAAAAAAGAGAGAGAGAAAAAACTAGGGTGAGTATGCTTTTTCCCCCCCAAAGATTGAGTAAATAATGGAGGAGTAAGAGTTTTTAAAGTCAGAGTTCAAGTGAAGTTCGTGGCTATCAGTGTATTTTTACTAACACTCACCCTAGTTTCTAGATTAGATTATAAATATCTCCTCTTTTCAATGTTCATTAACTTTCTTGTCACGAGAACAGTCAGTTTAAAAAATATTAATAATTTTAATTAATAAGATACTTTTTTTTTGTTTTAATAGGTTTATTTCAGATGAGACTATTTGGGCTCCTCAAATCCCCCTCCTGAGGGGTAATTTTGAATAAAAATCATAGAGGCAGGAAACAGTAAATAATTGATAGTAACACTGTAAGCAGATAAGGTAGGGGGTCCCCAGAGAAAGAGAACCAGGCATGGCTCTCTTGACATAAGAGAAGCCATGTTTGGCCTAAGCCTGGGATCTAAGCCTGGCCACGATCCTTGTACTTGAACAGGTCTCAGTAATAATGCAAAGAGAAGTAATAATAAGAAAGATAATAAATCAGTTGTAAGGACTCCCAGTTCTGTTCCAATGGTAAAGATTAGCCTGAAGCACTTTCTTGAGCTGTCTTGCAGAATTTAAAGCCCCCTGGAGCCCTCAACCACCAGATTGACTGGAACCTAAGGGATGATGATGTTGACTTTTTCTGACCCTCATGACTTCAGTCAACTAAAGCTTGGACTCTGTCAACCTTTGCCCTGATTCTATAACGAATTCTCCTCTGCTCAAGCCCCTCATGAATATGCATATACCACCTAAGCCCCATCATGCATATGCATGCACCCTTAGCTTAAAACTTCCCCAATTTTGCTGTTAGGGGAGACACTACTTTAGGAAAGACCCCTGGTGTTCTCTTTACTTGCTGCAAGTAATAAATCCTTCCTTCTCCCCATCTTTGGCTCAGTTGCGTCTTTTGGCTCAACACCCACCAAGAGGCAAACCCAGTTTCTGGGTAACATCACTACCCAAAAGTGCCAACTGAACTGATATATCTTAAAGGTAGATATCCAAGATAGTCTCTTGGTGATGAGTGATCTTTGTTGCGGGATGGGGGCCCCCTCCCAAGGCCTGAGACTGGGCTCTTGTCTGACACTCAGAATTAATTGTCTGAGGAGACACATGTGCTGGCAAAGCAAAAGACTTTATTGGGAAGGGGCAACTGAGAGCAGTTGCCTGGGCTGAGAGCAGCAGGGTAAGGGAACTCAGGACGACTGCTCTGCCACATGGCTCCCAGTCTCAGGCTTTATAGTAATGGGGTTAGTTTCTGAGTTGTCTCTGGCCAATCATCTTGCTTGTGCCCATATTTGGTTTGACTCAGGGTCCTTCCTGATAGCGTGCATCTCTCAGCCAAGATGGATTCCAGAGCAAAGGTTTCTGGGAGGTTGGAAGGACATATTATGGGCTGGTGTCTCCTCCCTCCTTTTGGCCCCTCCTGAATTCTTCCACCTGGTGGTAGCTTGTTAGTTCCGTGTTCCTTATCGGGACCTCCTGTTGTGAGACAGCTCATGCAAGTGGCCAGGGCGCTATCCTGCCTGGCCAGGGTGGGCAGTTTCAGTCAATGGTTCCCTAACATTTTGAAGCCTGTCGATCAAACTTGAAAATGTCATGAACCTAGAAGGGAAGCTAATATACTGGATGGCAGTCTAGGGATCCAAACAGACTAAGAAGGCCAAACAAGTGAGGAAAATAAGCAGTATGAACATTGTGCCAGTTAGGAATGAGTTTGGCTACATATAATAGAAAGCCTAAATTTATAATAGTTTAACCAAATATGCAGTATTCATAAGAAGGAAGTGTGACAGTACTTCAAGCTCATCAAACAATGCCTGGAGGATGGTGTTGCTACTGTAGGACTCACAAACTTGAGTCATGCTGTTCAAATGCCACAAGGATGGTGAGGGGACTCCAAACCATGTCTATGAAAAATACTTGAAGAAAGTGGGGTGCTTATTCTGGAAAAAAGAAAAGATGCTTAAAGTACCATCTTGGGAAAGGAGAATCAGATTTCCTCTGTGCTATTCCAGAGGGCAAAAAAAAGATCAACTGCTAGATTGGCAAATTTCAGCTCAAATCTAGAAGTTTTTAATGTTAGAACACTCCAGAAATAAAATAAGTTTGAGGTGATAACAAATTTCCCATAATAATAAAAATAATGGCTATGACTTACTGAGGATTAACATTGTACTAGGCACTATTCTTTTTTTTTTTTTTTTTTTTTTCCTTTTTGCTTTATGTGGGCCTCTCACTGTTGTGGCCTCTCCCGTTGCAGAGCACAGGCTCCGGATGCGCAGGCCCAGCGGCCATGGCTCACGGGCCCAGCCGCTCCGCGGCATATGGGATCCTCCCAGACCGGGGCACGAACCCGTATCCCCTGCATCGGCAGGCGGACTCTCAACCACTGCGCCACCAGGGAGGCCCAAGGCACTATTCTAAGGGCTTTTCATGAATTAATTCATTTTATCCTCAAAATTACCCTAGAAGAAACTACTATTATCCTCGTTTCACAGATAAAGAACTGAATATATTTGCCCAAGGCCAGACAGAGAATTTTGACTGCTCTGTGTTCAAGCAGAGTCTTGTTGACTAATGGTAGGGGTGGAGTGGGGTGGAGGGTGTCACAGGCGGATCAAAGCCTGGCTAGGATGAGGTAACTTACGTGAGACTAATAGCTACATTTATTGAACATTTGCCGTGTGTCAGGCAGTGGACTAAAAAGTTCACATACATTAAAAGAGATAATCCCTCAAAACACCTGGCCAAGCATTGATTACATCATAAAGACTCAATTACTATTAATTGTTTGAATCACTTTTAATCCTCTCAGCAGTTATAGTAGATGAGTATTACTGTATTCACTTTGCTAATGGAGAAACTGAAGGCTTGAGAGACAAGTAAATTGTCCAAGGTCAGGTAGCAATAAGTGCTAAAGCCAGCAAGTGAACTCAGATCTGCCTGAATGCTACAGCCCTATCCTTTCTACCACATCATGCTTTCACTAGGGCACCTACCCTTCCACTGGGAATTTTATGGTTCTGTGAAACCAGAAAGCAGGTAAGTTCAACTTAAAAAAAAATAGTGTAGGGAATTCCCTGGCAGTCCAGTGGTTAGGGCTTCACGCTTCCACTGCAGGGGGCACGGGTTCGATCCCTAGTCGGGGAACTAAGATCTCGCATGCCACACAGCCAAAAAAAAAAAGTCTATGCAAACTTAAATATCAATAAATCTTACAAATCAGTAGACTATTAGCTATTTGAAGTTAAATCTGATATAATAAGTACATATCAGAAGTGCGACATAATGAGATTGGTTTTATTTTTAAACTTTCACACCCACTTATCTCCCAGCTAAAGACAATTTTCCTGGCTCTTCTCTTTACAAGTTCCACCCAGAAATTTCTAGGTGCCAAAAAATGAAGAGAAACTCCAAGCTAGAATAGTGATGACCATGAGTTAAAGCCAAACGGCCCTCAAGGATCAGAACTGGATATTGGCTTAAGGGGCCAGGGTCTAAAAGCCCATGAGGAAAGAGGGCTTGAGACCACCACCACGGACACAGACTCCTGTTCAGGGCAGAACAGGAGATGAGCTCTCTGCAGAAAGCTAGCACCAGGAAAAGCCATTCTGTCTGGGAAATGAGGAGAAGAAAAACTCCACCCACTGGTGTGTGTGTAGAGACACGCATAGAAACAGGCTAACAGGTTGGGCCATGGATGGAAAAGGAGTCACCAAGAGAAATCTGAACCCAAAGTCTCTGCAGGCAGTGGCTGTGGGTACATATTTCTACTGTCTTCAAGGTGACAAAATCCAAAGCCCCCCAAACAAAAACATCATGAAGAACGAGTGACATCTGTAGGGTCCTAGCAGAACCAAATAAAAAATAATTCAGTAAGGACCTCTTAATAATCCAGAGCACATAGAATTCACACAATAAATAACTCTGAGGATGAACTCACAGTCAAAAATTGGAAAGAAAACAACACCTATGAGAGAAAATCAGCAGATCCAACAAATAATACATATAACAACCACAGCCAGACACTGAGGTGACCGAGCTATATGAAAGTCTAGTTATGTTCTTCTCAGAAAACAAGTGAAACTCTAAGGAGGGAAAAAAAAAAAGAAAAAAACGACATGTCAATGAAAATTCAATTAACTATCAAGGAGAAATAAAGGGAATTTTATTCAAGCCAAATGGAGGATTATAACCCGGGAAGCAGATTCTCAGAAAGCTCTGAGAACTGTTCCGCCTGTTTGAAGTTGAAAGTATAGTCATATACATCTTTGAAACAAAAGATTGTACATCAAAATGACATATTGATATTTTACATAAAGTTCACTAAGGGTACATAGTCCAGGGAAGCACATAAAGCGAGCAGCAAGTCACCATGACACCCCACAGAGCTGGGAAAGGACACTATTCTTCCAAGAAGTTACATCGTTAGCACTCGCATCTTTGAGGAGCTCTGGTTAATGTGTAATGCAGATGCACACTGCACATTAGGGAGGGAGGAGGCCCAAACAAACACACACAGAGAATTTTATGTTTAATTTTTTCTTGTCCTGCCATAAAATATCAATTTTATTTCACCAGTCATCATGAAAAAAGAGAGGAAACAAGAGATGTGAAAAAAAATCATCCAGAAGGTGGCACAGAGAAAAAAAAAAAACAGTATACAAAAGAGAATCTAAGAAATATGAAAAACAGAATGAGAAGCTCCAATATGAACCTAGTAAAAACTTCAGGAGGAGAAAGTAGAGGAATGGGAGAGAAACAATATTCAAAGAGATGACTGAGGGGCTTCCCTGGTGGTGCAGTGGTTGAGAGTCCACCTGCCAATGCAGGGGACATGGGTTCGAGCCCTGGTCCAGGAAGATCCCACAAGCCATGGAGCAACTAGGCCCATGTGCCACAACTACTCAGCCTGCACTCTAGAGCCCGTGAGCCACAACTTCTGAGCCCGTGTGCCACAACTACTGAAGCCCGTGTGCCTAGAGCCCGTGCTCCACAACGAGAAGCCACCACAATGAGAAGCCCATGCACCACAATGAAGAGTGGCCCCTACTCGCCACAGCTAAAGAGCCCACGTGCATCAATGAAGACACAACACAGCAAAAAAGAAAAAGAAAAAGATGATGTCAGAGAATTCTCCTAAATTCTCCTAAGATTGAAAAACACCAAAGAATCTTAATCAGAATAAATAGGAGTAAATCAACAGGAAGGCACACTGAAGTTAAACTGTAGAAATCAAAGGTAATGAGGGAACTCCTCGGTGGTCCAGTGGTTAGGACTCCTCGCTCTCAATGCCAAGAGCCCAGGTTAAATTCCTGGTCGGGGAACAGATTAATAACAAAAGAAGAATCAGATTGACATGGACTTCTCATCAGTAGGCTTTTTATTAGCAATTATAAGATCCAGAAACAAATGGAATGTTAAGAGAAACAAGAAACAAAGCTCACTGAAGTTAGATATCAACAGCTACAACCCTCAGACACCAGAATGGGGGATAGCTATTAAATAGCTCCTGCTCTTTATCATGTCTCTCTGGACAGCAGAGTTTGAAGAGGGCCAGTGAGAATAAAGTTTCCATTAAGAAGAAAACAAGTAGCAAAATAAAGTTCTTATATCCTTGTGCTGCTCTTTGAAAAATTGTGGCAAATCTTTCTGCACAGGGCCAGACGCCTCTGCAAAGTATCAAATCATGTTCTATAGAACTGTATGATACCCTTAGGGACCTTTCATTGATCAGACAGCTTCTCCCTTATTTAACACCATTCTCTCTCTCTCATCACCTGTCGATTAGGAACTTTCTTATACACCTTAGAAATGCTCCTCTACAATACTGCCTTTTGTTTTCCAAAAAAACTTTGCCTCAAAATGGAAACACCTATATTTGTTTTTCTGATTATAAAAGCAAAAGACACTCATTGTGGGGAGGAAAAAAAAAGGAAAAGAAATGAGGAATGTACATGGAGTGGTCAACTTTGAACACATCACAAAATCAGATATACAAAAATACAGCATTCCTTATTTTCTGTGACTGACTCACTGTTCCTCTAGAGTTCTCATTCCACAGATGGAGGGTGAACGTGGAGTAGGAATGTAAACCTGCTAATTAAAGGTATCTCAGCTTCTTCCTCGAAGGCCTTTCATTTCAGGTAAGTGTTTTGGGGCAATCCTCTGAATCCACCTCTAAACTCTCAGAATTTAACTCTCCTACAGGATTTTAACTTTTGTATCCATTTATTCCATTCCCAGTCTTAGTGTCGGTGGTGAGGGTCCTAACCCTAGGTCAAGGACACTGGGGGAATAAGGATATTTTCAGAAATGCAAAGACTCAGAAAACAAACAAAAATATAGAACAAAACTCCTTTGCATCTTTCTTATGAAGGAACTGGAGAATGTGCTCCCCTAAAACAAAGTATAACCAAAGACGAAAATGAAATAGGAGATCTATGGTAATTGAGAGGTGAAGGATGACAGTGAAGGGAAATTCCAGGATGACAGTTGTCACCAGGCACATGGGCAAACCAAGTCAGACAGGCGTAGATCACAGGCACCATTTCTTGGAAGAGGAAACCAATAGAATATTTGATGCATCAGAACCTCTTGAAAGGAGGTTCACACAACTGTCAAAGAGCTTGGGGCTGAATTAGTGATACCTACATGGACAACTAAGCCAATTAAAAAGCAGGGCAATTATTAACTCCAGGGAAAAGAAATGTGTGTTCAAGATAAGAAGATAATCATAGTGTACTACTTGTCTCAATTGTAAATTCTATTTACATGATCATAATTATGCAAACCCTTAATATTGATCTCAGCAAAATTTTGATAGAACAAAATGTGGAGGTGGTGGGACAGGCGAGGATGGAAGGAAGGGAAAGGTGAGTACCTGTGTGGTGGGTAAAGGTAGAGCAAGGAGAGTCAGGTCCCCATCTTCCACAGTAAGTTTACAAATAAATAGTAGTTTATAAAACTGAAAAATCAAAGAAATAACAATTAAGCATGTTACTTAGAGACATGGCAGTAAACATAAAAATAATCAGGTATGAAAGATGAAAGTGGTTGCCTCTGAAGAGTGGGTAATGGGGAGAAGCAGGACAGGGTATTGATGTTTCTCTTAACAAAACTTGCTGAATTACTTGACTCTTTAAACAAAGTGCATACATAATGCTGATAATGATTTTTTTAAAAAAGCTTCATTAAAGCTTCATATTTATCTGGTTTTATAAAACATCTCCATCTACTGAATCTTGTAGATTTTTGTGGACACATATTTCACACTAGACACACATTGTCCTGTTTTGGATTACACTAATGCTTTCAAGTAATCCATACCTAGAAGTAAAGTAAACTGAGACGTAATTTCTTCATGAACAGATTTGAAGTCATGATTGTAAATATTCACATTGCCAGGCAGAGTAAATCCTGAGTAGATCTTGGATAAGAGGTGTTCTAGTTTTGATTAGGGGTGGAAATAAAGTAGGGTATCTTTTCTTGATTTCTCAGTACAGTGTATTTCCAAAACAACGAAACAAAAAAGCATTTGAGGTATAGAGAATGGTGGGACTTATCAGTATAGAGGTTTGTTCTCCTTAAGAATAAGAATCACCATTTCAAACTGAACACTAAGAGTTCATATTTTTCCTATACTTATAAATATAATAGCAAGCCACTGTATTTATCTGATACACACACACACACACACACACACACACACACGTAAGTTCACTTAAACATACATATGCTGGTAGTGTGAATAACTTTTTAAACTTTTAATTTTGATATAATTACACATTTACTAAAAAGTTGCAAGAACAGTATAAGGAACTCCATATACCCACCAGACTCACAAATTGTTTATATTTTGCACCATTTATCATTCTTTCTCTCTCTCACTCTGATACATATTTATTTATTTGTTTGTGTGTACGCTTGCCCGCATATATATATATATATGTATATATATTCTTTCTGAACCATTTAAAATTAAGTTGGGGAATTCCATGGCAGTCCAGTGGTTAGGACTCCAGGCTCTCACTGCTGAGGGCCATCTCTGTTCAGGGAAGTAAACTCCCATAAGCTGTGTGGTGTGGAAATGAAATGAAATAAAATAACTTCTTAAAAAATTAAGTTGTTACCAGGTAGAGAGGGCAACTGTGCCTTTACCCCTAAACACTTCTGTATTTTCTAAGAACAAGAACACTCTCTTATATAACCAGTACCATGACCTAAATCAGAAAGTTTAATATTGGTACTATACTATTTTTTAATCTGAAGTTCATCTTTAAATTTCATCAATTGTCCAAATAATATGCTTCATAACGATTTCTTTTTCCTTGTCCAGGATTCAACCCAGGATTCCATATTGTTTTTAGATGTGGTGACTTGTTGGTCTCTTTTAATCTGGAACATTTCCTCAATGTTGAGAGTATAAGCCAGATACTTTGTAGAAAATCATTCAAGTTGAATTTGTCTGATGTTTCATCATAATTAGATTCAGGTTATGCATTTTTGGCAAGAATAACACAGAAGCGATGCTATATCTTTCTTAGAGCATCATATCAGGAGACACGTGATGTCAGATTGTCCCAACATTGCTAATTAGCTATAATCACTAGGTGAAGGTAGTGGCCATGAGATGTTTCCACTGTAAAGTTAATATTTTCCCCTATGTAAATAGTAATTTCTGTGGAAGTACTGATACTATGTAAATATTCTGTCATATTTTTACTGATTAGTTTTAACATCCACTAATGATATCTAACTCTATAATTTCTTCTATATTTTTTAGTTAGCATTCTATTGTAAGTAAAATCTTTCCCTTCTTTCTTACTCATTCATTCATTTATTCATATCAATAAGGATTCATGGAATCTTATTTTATTCAATGGATTACACTCCATTTCTATCATGTATCATAATGCTCAAATTGTCCTAAATTTAGGTAGTGAGAGAACCTTCAAGCTAGATCCTTTGTGCCTTTTGACACATTCTAGTCATTCTTTAAGCACTTGTCTAATTTCTGGCACAAAGATATGCTATGCTCATCTTGTACATTCCCTACTTCAAGAGGAAAATACAGGAATAAAATCTGGGTGCTAGGTGTGCTCACTGCTATTGGTGTGTCATTGTTTCTCAGGCCCTCTCAGCAGACAAAGCTAAAAAAAATGTATATACCCATACATTAATAGACATATTTGACAACTGCGTATACCCATTTAACACACTCCTAAAAACATTTCCATTATCTGAGAAATTTCTCTCATGTTCCTTCCCAGTCAATCCCAATCAATTCCCATCCCAATACCATCCAGGGGCAACCTCTGTCCTGATTTTTTCCATTATATATTAGTTTTGCCTGTTCTAGAACCACATGTAAATGAATCATATTTTATGTACTATTTTTAGTCTAGCTTCTTTCATTCAGTGTAATATTTTTGAGATTCAGGCAAGTTGATTCATGTATCAGTAGTTTGTTTCATTTTATTACTTAATAATATTCCATTGTCTAAATATACTACTATTTGTTTTGTAGTGTTTGGGTTAGAGGTCATGCACAGCTTTTCTTAAATTTATTCTTAAGAATTTTATGCTATTGCAAATAGAACTGTTTTCCCTTCATTTTCAAGTTGTATTTCCAATATCATTGATTTGTAAATTTTGACTCTGTATTCTACGATCTTGGGAGTATCAGATGTGGGAGTTGTATTGCAGATTCTCAGATTTCCAACTTTTTCATTAACTGTGAAGAGTAACAATTTTAATTCTTCCTTTCCTGTCTGTATTCCTTTTCTTTTTCTTGCGTTGGTTAAGATCGCCAACAGAATGGTTAAAATATTGAGAAAGGACATCCTTGCCTTGTTGCTGAACTTAGAAAAAAATAATTTAATACTTTACTGTTCATATAAGGTTAGCTATAAGTTTTTTGTAGCTGATCCTATTTTTCCAGCTTGTTAAAGTAGAAATTTAGATCACTGATTTTATTTAAGATTTTATTTTAAAACTTTCCAGAAGTACAGAAAAGTTGAAAGAATAATACAATGATTATCCAAATGCCCACCATCTGGAATCTACATGAACATTTTACTCTACTTACTTTATCACATGTCTATCCAAATATTCATCCCTTTAGCCATTAATCCATTTTATTTTGATGATACATTTCAAAGTAAGTCACAGACATCATTTCATTTGCCCAAAATACTTCTGCATGTATATCATTAACTAGATTCAATATTTGTTTATGGTTCCTTTATAAATTTTGAGATAAAATTTACACACAATGAAATATACATATCTTAAGTGTGCCATTTGTTGAGTATGAACAAGCACAAACCTCTTCTAAGATAGGAAACACTAGTACCTCCCCAGGAGGTTCCCTTGTGTTACTTCTTAGTACATCCCTGCTCCTACCTGTAAAGAAATATTTAAAATATTTTTTTCCACATTTGATTAGTTTTTCCTATTCTATAACTTTATATAAATAGACTCATGCTACAATCTGTTTTGTGTATGGCTTCTTACAGTCAGCACAATGGTTTTGATTTTCATGAATTTAAAACTTTTTTTCTTGCCTTATGGCAATAGCTAGTTTTCCTTAATAGAAGTAGTCAGAGTGGGCCTCAGTACCTTGTTCCCACTCTTAGGGAGAAATTATTCAATAATTCACCATTAAGTATGATGATAGCTGTAAAATTTTCACAGATGCTTAGATTGCTGAAAAGTTTTAATCATGAATGGATGCTGAATCTGTGTAATGCTTTCTGTTTCTCTTGGAATGATGAGGTGGTTTTTATCTTTTATTCTGTTCATGTGGTGAATTACATTGAGTAACTTTTGAATGTCAACCCAACCTTACATTCTTGAGATATGGACTATTTGATCATGTTGTATTGACCTTTTTATATACTGCTGAATTTGATTTGCTAACATTTTGTTAAGGATTTGTTTTGCCTATGTTTATGAACAGTATTGGTCTATATTTTTTCCTCCCTTCCTCCCTTCCTTGCTACTTGTTCTATAAATTACCAAAAAAGACATGCTGAACTTCCAACTGTAATTGTAGGTTTACCTGTTTCTTCTTTCTGTTGTTAGTTTTTCCTTCAGGTATTTTGAAGCTTTGCTATTACGTGTGTACACATTTAGTACTTTTTATGCCTTCTTGATGAATTGACTCATCTATCATTATGAAATATCCTCTTTATCTCTAATATTCCTCATCTTGAAGTCTTCTTTACCTTATGTTAATTGATAATCCAGCTTTTTGACAATTCACATTTTCATGGATAATTTTTTCCATTAAAAATTTTTAACCTATGTCTTTTATTTTTATTTTTAAATTAATTTTTATAGGAGTATAGTTGCTTTACAATGTTGTGTTCATTTCTGCTGTACAGCAAAGCAAGTCAGTTATACATATATAACTGATATATATATATATATATATCTCCACTCTTTTTTAGATTCCCTTCCCAATTAGGTCACCACAGAGCAGTGAGTAGAGTTCGCTGTGCTATACAGTAGGTTCTCATTAGTTACCCATTTTATATAAGGTAATGTATATATGTCAATCTCAATCTCCCAATTCATCCCACCTCCCATCCCCCTTGGTAAACTTAAGTTTGTTTTCTACATCTGTGACTCTATTTCTGCTTTGCAAATAAGTTCTGTACCATTTTTCTAGATTCCACATATAAGCAATATTATACAATATTTGTCTTTCTCTTTCTGACTTACTTCCCTCTGTATGACAATCTCTAGGTCCATCCATGTCACTGCAAATGGCATTATTTCATTCCTTTTCATGGCTGGGTAATATTCCATTGTATACATGTACCACATATTCTTTATCCATTCATCTGTTGATGGACATTTAGGTTGCTTCTATGTCCTGGCTATTGAAAATAGTGCTGCAATGAACATCAGGGTGCATGCATCCTCTCAAATTATGGTTTTCTCTGGACATATGCTCAGGAGTGGGATTGCTGGATCATATGGTAGCTCTATTTTTAGTTTTTTAAGGAGGCTCCATATTGTTCTCCATAGTGGCTGTATCAATTTACATTCCCACCAACAGTGTAGTAGGGTTCCCTATTCTCCACACCCTCTCCAGCATTTAATATTTGTAGATTTTTTGATGATGGCCATTCTGACTGGTGTGAGGTGAAACCTCATTGTAGTTTTGATTTGCATTTCTCTAATAATTAGTGATGCTGAACATCTTTTCAGGTGTTTTTTGGCTATCTGTATGTCTTCTTTGGAGAAATGTCTATTTAGATCTTCTGCCCATTTTTAGATTGGGTTGTTTTTTTTGTTTTGTTTTGCAGCACCACACAGCATGCGGGATCTTAGTTCCCTGAGCAGGGATCAAACCTGTGCCCTCTGCAGTGGGAGTGCGGATTCTTAACCACTGGACTGCCAGGGAAGTCCCAGGGTTGTTTGTTTTTTTGACATAGAGCTGCATGAGCTGTTTGTATATTTTGGAGATTAATCCCTTGTCAGTCGCTTCGTTTGCAAATATTTTCTCCCATTTTGAGGGTTGTCTTTTCATTTTGTTTATGGTTTTCTTTGCTGTACAAAAGCTTTTAAGTTAATTAGGTCCCATTTGTTTATTTTTGCTTTTATTTTCATTACTCGAGGCAGTGGATCAAAAAAGATCTTGCTGTGATTTATGTCAAAGAGTGTTCTGCCTATGTTTTCCTTTAAGAGTTTTATAGTATCCAGTGTTACATCTAGGTCTTTTATCCATTTTGGGTTTATTTTTGTGTATGATGTTAGAGAATGTTCTAATTTCATTCTTTTACCTGTAGCTGTCCAGTTTTCCCAGCACCTCTTATTGAAGAGACTGTCATTTCTCCATTGTATATTCTTGCCTCCTTTGTCATAGATTAATTGACCATAGGTGCGTGGGTTTATCTCTAGACTTTCTATCCTGTTCCATTGCTCTATATTTCTGTTTTTGTGCCAGTACCATACTGTCTTGATTACTGTAGCTTTGTAATATAATCCGAAGTTAGGGAGCCTGATTCCTCCAGCTCTGTTCTTCTTTCTCAAGATTGCTTTGGCTATTTGGGGTCTTTTTTGTTTCCATACAAATTAAAATTTTTTGTTCTAGTTCCCTGAAAAATGCCATTGATAATTTGATAGGGATTGCACTGAATCTGTAGATTGCTTCGGGTAGTATAGTCATTTTCACAATATTGATTCTCCCAATCCAAGAACAGGATATATCTCTCCATCTGTTTGTGTCATCTTTGATTTCTTTCATCAGTGTCTTATAGTTTTTTGAGTACAGGTCTTTTGCCTCTTTAGGTAGGTTTGTTCCTAGGTATTTTATTCTTTTTGATGTGATGGTAAATGGGATTGTTTCCTTAATTTCTCTTTCTGATCTTTCATAGGAATGCAAGAGATTTCTCTGTCTTAAGTTTGTATCCTGTAACTTTACCAAATTCATTGATGAGCTCTAGTAGTTTCCTGGTAGCATCTTTAGGATTTTCTATATATAGTATCATGTCATCTGAAAATGGTGACAGGTTTACTTCTTCTTTTCTAATTTGGATTCATTTTATTTCTTTCTCTTCTCTGATAGCCGTGGCTAGGACTTCCAAAACTATGTTGAATAAAAGTGGCAAGAGTGGACATCCTTGTCTTGTTCCTGATCTTTGAGGAAATGCTTTCAGCTTTTCACCATTGGGTATGATGTTAGCTGTAGGTTTTTCGTATATGGCCTTTATTATGTTGAGGTAGGTTCCTTCTAAGCCCACTTCCTGGACAGTTCGTATCATAAATTGGTGTTGACTTTTGTCAAAAGCTTTTTCTGCATCTATTGAGATGATCATATGGTTTTTTTTCTTCAGTTTGCTAATATGGTGTATCACATTGATTGATTTGTGTATATTGAAGAATCCTTGCATCCCTGGGATAAATCCCACTTGATCAGTGTGTATGATCCTTTTAATGTGTTGTTGGATTCTGTTTGCTTGTATTTCGTTGAGGATTTTTGCGTCTATGTTCATCAGTGATATTATGTCTTTTATTTTATTTTTTTTAAGATTTTTTTTTGATGTGGACCATTTTTAAAGTCTTTATTGAATTTGTTACAATATTACTTCTGTTTTATGTTTCGGTTTATTGGCCCCAAGGTATGTGGGATCTTAGCTCCCCGACCAGGGATTGAATCTGCACCCTCTGCATTGGAAGGTTAAGTCTTAACCACTGGACTGCCAGGGAAGTCCCTATGTCTTTTTTTTTTTACTGTTTTTTTTTAACATCTTTATTGGAGTATAATTGCTTACCAATGGTGTGTTAGTTTCTGTTTTATAACAAAGTGAATCAGTTATACATATACATATATCCCCATATCTCTTCCCTCTTGGGTCTCCCTCCCTCCTCTATGTCTTTTATTTTAAATAAGTTTCTAATAGATGCATACATTTTGGTCTAAGCAATCTTTGCCCTTTAATTGGAGTGTTTCGTCCATTTTCATTTAATAGAATAATTGAGGGGCCTCCCTGGTGGCGCAAGTGGTTGAGAGTCCGCCTGCCGATGCAGGGGATACGGGTTCGTGCCCCGGTCTGGGAGGATCCCATATGCCGCGGAGCGGCTGGGCCCGTGAGCCATGGCCGCTGAGCCTGCGCGTCCGGAGCCTGCGCGTCCGGAGCCTGTGCTCCGCAACGGGGGAGGCCACAACAGTGAGAGGCCCGCATACCGCAAAAAAAAAAAAAAAAAAAAAAAAAAAAAAAAAAAAAAAAAAAAATAGAATAATTGATATGATTGGGTTTAAGTCTATTATTTTGATGTTTATTTTCTATTTGTCTCATCTGTTCTTTGGCCTTTTGTTTCCTCTTTTCCTATCTTCTTTTGTTTTGAATATTTTTAATATTTTATTTTATCCTTTATATTCGATTATTAACTATACTTCTGTTCTGAGTTTGGTGTTTTTAACTTATCCCAATCTACCTTCAAATAATATTATACCACTTCACATATAATGTAATAACCTTACAAAGGCATGCCTCCACTCTCCCTTTCCTGTCTTTGTGCATCATCATACTTTTTACTTCCACATATATAATAGGCCTACAATACTTTATAATTTTTATCTTATATTTCAATAATCAATACTTAAAAAAATTAAATAAGACAAGAAAAAAATCTCTCATATATAGCTACATATTTACCTTTTATGGCACTCTTCATGCTTTTGTGAAATCCAAATTTCTACACTATATTATATTTCTTCAAATGTACTTGTGATGTATTTTCTTGGCCTTTGTTTGTCTTAAAATGTCTTTATTATGCCTTTGAAGTTTGAATGATATTTTTGCCAAATATGGATGCTATGTGGTAGAGACTCTGGAGGGTGTTGAATGTTGTTCCATCAGGCACTTACCACAGCTAGACTCAAATTCCAAACTCTGTCCCCCCTGTGGTTGACAGCAACAGTAATCATTGCTTAGATCTTCTTTTAGCCTGTTCTTTTTTTTTTTTAAGCTTGCTTTTACCTGTGCCACTTGGAGTCTCCCTCATGAATGTACAGAATGGAAGTGAAAGATTTCAGCAGAATTTATATGCAGAATTCACTACTCTCCCTTCGTGGTTTTCTGCTTTCCAGGATTTTCCCTTTTACTTTTTTTTTTTCTGGCTGCATTTGGTCTTTGTTGCTGTGCATGGGCTTTCTCTAGTTGAGGCGAGCGGGGCTACTCTTCATTGTGGTGCACGGGCTTCTCATTGTGGTGGCTTCTCTTGTTGCAGAGCACGGGATCTAGGCGTGCGGGCTTCAGTAGTTGCAGCACGTGGGCTCAGTAGGTGTGGCACACGGGCCCTAGAGAGTGCGGGCTTCAGTAAGTGCAGCGCATGGGCTCAGTAGTTGTGGTGCATGGGCTTAGTTGCTCCAGAGCATGTGGGATCTTCCCAGACCAGGGATCAAACCTGTGTCCTCTGCATTGGCAGGCAGATTCTTAACCACTGTGCCACCAGGGAAGTCCCTCCCCTTTACTTTTCAGCCATTCTGACAGTGCCAAACACCAGCTTTTTTGTTTGAGTTCTAGTTACTCCATTCAGCCTGGACTAGAGAGGCCCACAGAAGAAAAGCCATTAAAATTGCAGATATATTTCAGGGACTTTCTCTTCTTTTCAGGGTTGACTTCTCTCTAGTTTCTAGAAGCTTTTGGTCACTCTCCAGGGCTTCCAAGTAAGTATTAATTATATTTTATCTAGCATTGAAAATTGTTATCTGTGGGAGGGTTGGCCTAACTTGAACTACTCTACCATTACCAGAACAGTAATATGGATAACCAAAAATTATAATTAGTTTTTTTGAATCTTTCAAATTTGAGGTCCTGAGACTAAATATACCTATTTGTGTGACTATTATAAGTAGAAGATATTAACTATACTTTGACATGTTTCCATTACTAATGATTTACCTTCTGGGAATTCATAGGAAGTACAATTTCTCATGATTTTTGTTCTGAATTTTAAGACTGTCCTCTGTTCTGACAAAGTGCTCTGTTAAAGCAGTCAAGCACAAATTCCTTCAGATGTGAATCATCCTTCTCATCATAAGCATCATGGTGTAGCTTACTTATTTTCTCCCTTTGTTAGATGAAGGAGAATTTCTTACTCTCTTCCAGAACAGCTCTATTTTTGTTAGTTTTATATGCTGGGTCACTGTACACAATTTTGTTTAAAGGAAGTGTGCCATTGACAGTCTCTAAAATTCAATAACAATATATTTTAGTTTGCTTGACTATGGAAAAGGGGTATATGTATATGAAAATAATCATTGACATAAGAAATTCCTACTCCTACGTGATCTCCTTCAAAGTGCTGCCTACTTGATAGCAGGTAGAATCACTTATCAACAAAATAGTCCTTTGATTTCTCTCTATTTGAACTCATCCAAAGATCCATAATGCAAAATTCTCTTTATTACTAATTATTTTGCCATCAATATTACTAGTCTGTATTATTTGGCATTTTCATAATAGTAATCAAACTAAAAGACAAAGAGAAGACTTGTGCTGAGAAATATATATTGTTCATAGCAAAAGTTACTTAAGTTCAAAGGAATGTCTACAGTTGTACTAATTGAACTATGACCTTCATAATAGTTCAGAGCTATAACTGCGCTAACCTTCTAGCATCAGACACATTTACAAAAGATTGTCATCACCTAAGGGTTATGTAGTAATTTCTCTGATTTAAATTTCAGAGTTGTTATCATCTGGATATTCCTGTTTATCAGGAAGGTGGAAATTTTCAGTTTAATTGTGATACGGAACCCATTAATCGTCTGCTATCATCTTAATCAAGAGGAATAAATATTATAATAAACATTCACTTAAAGCCTCCAGTGAACTAAGATGCTGTTTAAATGAAAAACAATACACTGGTAGAAGTCAGAGGGCTCCCTCCTCCTTGGTGTGCTTACTAATTTACTGAATGTACTCTGAAGGCTTTTAATGTTAAAGGAAAAGTACTAGGTTCTCTTTTTAGTATGTTAACTGAGAACACAATGTCTAGTCTGTGGCACACATACAAAAGCTATTATATTACCTGATCTAAAATACTGGTAGGTTCCTCCTCCTACCTTGAAGCTTCTTGGAGATACTATGTCATATCATTAATCTTTGTAATTCTATCAGTGCGTAACACGTTGCCTTGCATTTTGGCAGGTGGTCAGCAAATGTATGTTGAATAAATTCATCTTTATTTAGTAAATTTTGCTGTAAGTAGAGTTGTTCAGGTAACAGGAAAAACTCATGATCTGATGGACTTTCATATTCAGGATATTATTATTGTTGCCATTTTTATTTCTACTACTAATGCAATCATTTAGACCTACTTACCAGATTTTATTGATTGAAACATTCTCTTTTGTCTTCAGTTTCCTAAACTGTAAGTTGAGGGAGATATCTGATGTTACTTGATAATCAACTGAATGGCTGTTACTCACAGCCTGTCATACAAATACAAAGCGTTAATAACTTTATTATAGTTGTAAGAGTCTATGAGTGGTCAGAATTGCTAATTCTATAATCATGTTGCAAAAACAAGATGTGCTCAGCTCAAACAAAAATTTCTTCTGTCAGAAAGAGAGTCACAAACAAGCACAGGCAAATGCATTGGTATCTGCACTTTCCACTTAAAACTGAAGTCTGTTGCTTTATACCCCACAATCTTGCTCTTTATACCATATTGAAACTAGATAGCTTGTTTTTTTTTTTTTTTTGCGGTATGCGGGCCTCTCACTGTTGTGGCCTCCCCCGCTGCGGAGCACAGGCTCCGGACGCGCAGGCTCCGGACGCGCAGGCTCAGCGGCCATGGCCCACGGGCCCAGCCGCTCCGCGGCACATGGGATCCTCCCAGACCGGGGCACGAACCCGTATCCCCTGCATCGGCAGGCGGACTCCCAACCACTTGCGCCACCAGGGAGGCCCGATAGCTTGTTTTAAAAATGCAAAATAGTAACTGCTGGTAGGTAGCTTGATGGTGATAAAGAGTACAGTTTTTAGAATTAAAACTATTAAGTAGTAAAAATGGCAGAAACAAAGACCAAGAAGTGAAAAAACTCACAGTGTGTTTCAGTATTAGTGAGTGGATCCATGTGGCTACAGCACATGCTGTGGTGGAAAACAAGACAAGAAAGGTCAACTGGGGTCAAACTAGGGAGGGCCTTGAATCCTCTATTACCCAGAGTGATTGTACTTCACACTATGGTGAATAGGAAGCCTTGATGCTGTCTGAGTAGGGATCTGGTTGATGTAAACCATATTTGGAAGGCTAGTTTCATAATGATGTCAAGCAGTGATCAGGAGCAAGTGGGTAATACTTACTCTCACAGAATACAGAATTAAATGAATACTTTCTATTTTACTTTATTACTGTGGAATATATCATAAATGTAGGAGTAAAATACAATAAGTATGTACAGTTTAAAGAATAATAAACACCAACTTTTAAAAGACTTTTTGCTTTCTAATTATATATTTTTGAATTGTATGTTTTTAGTTTTGCCTGTCCTTGACCTTTATATAATAGAACCATACTCTAAGTAGTTTTCTGTGCTAACTTTATTTCCTTACTCAGCATTTTTGAGATTCTCATCCATATTCATGCCTATAGCTGTAGTCCATCCTTTTTACTGCTGTATAGTATTCCATTGTTTAACTATACCACAGTTTTATCCTTTGATGATGTTTCCAGCTTTTTGCTATTATGAATAGTACAGCTAAGAAACTCCTGCACATTCCTACTGGTGAGTGTAAAAATTGTTCTTTAGGGTAAATATCTAGGATTGTTAGAAATGGTATTTTCAACTTATAAGGCAATATAAAATTGTTACCCAAAGTCATGATCAAATGTACAGTCCCATAAGGAGTATATGAGGGTTTCTGTGGCTCCATTTCCTCACTAACATCAAAAATTGACCAATTTTCAAGTTTTTTTTGCAAGTCTGGTAGGTATGAAATGGTATCTCACTGGTTTTAGCTTGTATTTCTCTGATCACTAATGAGGTTAAGAATCTTTCCACATGTTTTTTGGCCATAAATGCTCCCCCTTCTAAGATATGATATGATTATTTCATATAGCTAAGATTAGATGTGAGATATCTAATTATATCATTTGCCCGTTTTCCAGTTGGTTTATACTTCTTTGTTGATCTGTCAGGCCACCTCTGTCTTATATCAAATTTCCAGTTATCCATGGGTTTGTTTCTAGCATCTGTTTTCTGGTGAATTCATTTTTCACTTATCTGAATATTTAAGACAGGTCAACTAAAAAATGACTTTTAATGAAAGCCTCAGTGAAGGAATTTACAAGAGATTTTCTTTGAAATTCACAAGACATTCTTAAAAATACTGAGTAATCACTGAGGATTAGTGTGCCACCAGAGAGAATCCAAAGGGGTCTGTGAATGTATAGCACAGCATCCAAGCATGCACAGGGTAGTGGAGTCTAGCTTTACTGAGCACTGAGCGTTTTTCACTGTTATTTACATCAAGACCTTGGGGTTTTAAAGCATTTTTGCAGTATATCTCATTTTTCCTTCTGGTATTTTACTATTTTTATTTCATTTTCCCATGTCACTATGGCATAACAAGACACATTATGAGATGAAACAACTAGATGGGCATTAACCCTAGGATTTTTAATGGCCTGCTTGATTCTCTGTTCTTGGTATCCCCAGCCACTGATGTTTTAACCACTCCCTAGACTCTGGGACCAATCCTGAAAGTGGGAAGTTTAGTGCATTAGCTCCAGTCACTTCCTACTAATTAAGCTTGTGCTGCTCTAATCTTGTTGGACAGGACTAATAATGGGATTCTTTAACCTCCTAAACCCTCATTGCAAGTAACCAGGTTTGCATTGTGTTCTTTATCAACTAGGTTCCCATCTGAAAGCAAGTTCCTCTATGACTGTGTCCTTTCCAGAGACCAAAATCCTGCCCTGAAACCCAGGCCACTGATATGGACCCTGTACTCTGCTCCTCAAGGCACTAACAAGTAGAATCCACAGTGACTTTCTTAGCTAGAGTATTTGTTTTTTCCACACTGCTTTCTGAGACAGAGGCTAATCCCTGGCTTGTTAGGCCACAAGCTAAGGCCCTTGGCGGCTTCTCTCTTTGTTCTGGTTGCTAGGAATCTGAAAAATAATGCCGTTTAGTTGCTATAGCTTTGCTTGAGCAACAAATGAGCAAAAAGCTTCTTGACATATTTTCATCTATTTATTGAACCAATGAACTTCTTTGATATGTACTTTAGAATATGGCAGTATAAAAGATTAACAGAATTCTTGCCATTAGGAGCTTATGGTCTAGCAGGAGTGCAAAGCAACAAACAAGTTGTAATGGGGTAAGCATTACAAAAGGGAAAGCCTCAAAGTAAGCTTACATGAAGACTTAACCTCAGCTAGTTGACATTTATCACTGGATATTTGCCTTTTATTCTAGTTTTGCTTTTTTTTGGTTCATTTGTTTGTTTTTTTTGAAGTTTTTGACCATGCCACAGCTTGCGGGATCTTAGCTCCCCGACCAGGGATTGAACCCAAAGCCCTGGCAGTGAAAGCGCCAAGTCCTAACCACTGGACCGCCAGGGACTTCCCTATTCTAGATTTTTTAAAATTGTTTTGGTTTTGTAATCTATTTATTTCAAGTCAAAGCAAATTCTTTTAGTTATAGGCAAAGATGTGTTTGTGCACGTAATCACACAATCACTTTCATATATTCGTCCTTTCCCAAGGAATTTGAAACGGGAGTATTTACTAGAATTTCTGGGCTGGGGTTTCACTGATTCAACAACTACTGACTTACCAAGTACTAGACCCTAAGTATTATAGAAACTGATTCAATGTGAGGGGACAGGGGCTTCCCTGGTGACGCAGTGGTTGAGGGTCTGCCTGCCGATGCAGGGGACGAGGGTTCGTGCCCCGGTCCGGGAGGATCCCACATGCCGCGGAGTGGCTGGGCCCGTGGGCCATGGCCTCTGAGCCTGCGTGTCCGGAGCCTGTGCTCCGCAGCGGGAGAGGCCACAATAGTGAGAGGCCCGCATACCGCAAAAAAAAAAAAAAAAAAAAAAGATATCCGAATATGAGGGGACAGAATATGAGGGTGATAGCTAGTACGAATCCTTAGCCAGTCTAGAATGAAGAGAAGAAAAGAGGATTATTTGCTGACAGAGGCCAGGCACCCATGCCTGAACCAGGTAAAGCTGGGATGTGCAGTACTGGAAAGGGCCTGCTCCAGCAAATGTTTACCATGCCGGATGAGGGCCCAGTGCGGCCAGAGCATCCCAATCATAAGAGAAGCTAGAATTTACATTTTTAATGAAATTATCAATTTGTAATGTTAAATAAATTAAAATTCTAAAAAAAATTGTGCAAGCTGAATAAAACATCTCTGCCTTTTTGTCATCTTTTTTTTAAAAAATAATTTTAATTAGATTCTAATAACAATGTTAGCTTTTTTCTTGTGTGTGTGTGTGTGTGTGTGTGTGTGTACGCGGGCCTCTCATTGCTGTGGCCTCTCCCATTGCAGAGCACAGGCTCTGGACGCGCAGGCCCAGTGGCCATGGCTCACGGCCCCGGCCGCTCCACGTCATCTGGGATCTTCCCGGACCGGGGCACGAACCCACGTCCCCCGCATTGGCAGGCGGACTCTCAACCACTGCGCCACCAGGGAAGCCCCTTTTTGTCATCTTTAATTTAGACTCTGCATTTCATGTTCACTTTCTAAGCATGACCTCATCAACAAGGGCCAACTAGATCTTGTCCTCTCCCCCATTTGACTCATCACTCCCTCCATTCTACCACCAAATCTTCAATCCCATCCCCATGTGCTTGCTTCTCGTATGATAAAGTGATCTAGCTGAGACAGAAGTAGGTCACAGGACATTTTTGTCCCTCTCTCCCACAGAAGTTTTCTTTACAGAGGGGAGTGGAAGCAGGTAGGATAGGTGAAATGCAAGGCTTTTATTTCCCCTTTCTTCCCCTGATGTGGTCTACAGACTGAAAAGATGTTGAATGTTGTCCCAGAATTTCTTCCCTATCTAGAGTATGATCTACCTAGAAGAGAATAATTAATGGAGCTTTTCATCACTGATAAATCTTTGCTTCTGTGCCATTGTACAACTCCCTGCCAGTGGATAACTGAATATATTATATACTTAACCACATAGAAACTGCTCCCTTATTTGCGCCAGCTGTCCCAACAGTTGTTCAATATCCCAGGGATGATGCTTTACCTTCAGGCAACCAGGTATTCAAAATTTAAGATTGTAAATTCTCCTGGAAAACTAATTTCATTCTCCAGAGATTTTTGTTCACATATTAGTTAGGTAATACCAATGGCAGATATAATTATACAATATTTGACTATTAACTGAAGGTGTAAAATGAATTAGATATTTTGTAACAATCCTGTAGAAGTCCAGATATACTTTGAACACATTGTTGTTCAAATCCTATTTTCTCATTAGTCTTAAATCAACTCATCAACCATTATTACAAGAATTTCGTATCTCCTATTGTTCCTGAAAAGCTTATCATGATTGTGAATTTGAGAAATTTTAGCAAAACAGCAAAAATGTATAATAGTATGTGTGCCTCTTCTCTAGCTGTTGGCTCTCAGATCCATCCCTTGCCCTCTCCCTACTCTGTTCATTTTTTAAAAATTAATTTATTTTTATTTTATTTATTTTTGGCTGTGTTTGTTCTTTGTTGCTGCACCCAGGCTTTCTCTAGTTGCGGCAAGCGGGTGCTACTCTTTGTTGCAGTGTGCGGGTTTCTCATTGCGGTGGCTTCTCTTGTTGTGGAGCATGGGCTCTAGAAGCACAGGCTTCAGCAGTTGTGGTACGCGGGCTCAGTAGTTGTGGCTCGCAGGCTCTAGAGTGCAGGCTCAGTAGTTGTAGCGCACAGGCTTAGTTGCTCCGCGGCATGTGGAATCTTCCTGGACCAGGGCTTGAATCTGTGTCCCCTGCATTGGCAGGTGGATTCTTAACCACTGTGCCACCAGGGAAGTCCTCCCTACTCTGTTCTTTATTACAAGAAATTACTTTTCACAAACTCCCTTGCCCAGTGGCTTCCCCAAAGGTTCAGCTATGGAGAAGCACTAGTGAAAGGTTAGAGTGGGAGGAAGGGGCAAGGCAGGGATTTCTCCCCGGCTCTCTGGCAGTGACTGTCTCCTTCGTAGCTCCAGATCCCATGGAAAAGCCCCTCCCTTTGGGGGTCCTGCTCCTACCTGGCAGTCACCCCACCGCCCCACAGTGCCCTGGCTCTAGTTCCCAAGGACAGCCCCAGCTTCCAGGCTCTGATGACATCATCTCCTCCCACCATCCCCTCAGCTCTAGAGGTGGTACAGCCTCCTTGCTCTGCTAACTCTTGCTTCACTGTCCCCTTTGGCTTCTCAGCCTCAGCGCTTCAACCAATTGTGTAACCAATTCCCTGCATTAAACTCTCTCTTTCAAAAAATGGTTTCTATTTTTCTGACTAGAGCCTCACTGATACAAACACTGTGGAGCTCCTTGCAGTGTATTATGCTAAGCTTTCAGGTATGTGTCATTAGTCCAAACTGTAGCCTAACATGTCAGTTTTATCTATGACCAGACAGTCATATTTTCTACCTACAGCAGCTATCCCCCCGAATGTTCATTATCTTGATCTGATGCCAAAGACTCCCATCTTGCAAACTTGTTGTGAGTTACCTATACTGCCTTCCTTTTAAAATTTCTTGGGAAGACAAAAGTTTAGTATTTGGTCATAAACCTGTATTTCAGCTAAATTAGAATATGATTCAGGAATTAAAATAGGTTTTTTGGCCTCACCCTGTGGCTTTCAGGATCTTAGTTCCCCAATCCTTTGGCAGTGAAAGAAAGCGCAGAGTCCTAACCACTGGACTGCCAGGGAATTCCCTAAAATAGGTTTTATTTAGCCTGTAAAAGCCATGGGGGAATTTCCCTGGTAGTCCAGTGGGTAAGAATCCACACTCCCAATGCAGGGGGCCCAGGTTCGATTCCTGTTCAGGGAACTAGATCCCATATGGGTGCCACAACTACAAGACCACATGCTGCAACTAAAAGCCCACATGCTGCAACTAAACATGCTGCAACGAAGATCCCGTGTACTGCAACTAAGACCTGGTGCAGCCTAAATAAATAAAATAAATAAATAAATATTAAAAAAATAAAATAAAAGTCATGGGTATTGCTTCTTTACAAAAGGCTTCAAAGAGGAAAACCCTTTTATAGGCTTCAAAAACTTTTTTGTTTACAATATTTTCCTCCAACTTTTTATTTCAAATCTACAGAAAAAAAGGAAATAATAGTATAATAAATCTACATATATTCTTTGCCTGGATTCACCACTTGTTAGCATTTTACCAATTTGTTTTTCTCTCTCTCTCACTTTCTGAATCATTTGAAAATAAGTTGCAGGCACCGTGACATTTCACTACTAAATAGTTCAGCATGTATTCTCCTACATGACCACAATGCCATATTTATGCCCAAGAAATTTAACAATATAGTCCATTCTAGTTTCCTGAATTGTCCAAAACATGTTGTTGATAGCATTTTTCCCCCAATAAATCTTTTTAAAAGGAAGTATTATGCTAATATAGCCAACCAACTGGATGACATAAAAAATGATGAACAAATGTGGGTGTTAGTCAGTTCTTGCTTATTTCATTACTTATTTGTATATCCAATGAGCAGACAGATAAACATTAAATCTGCTCATTTTGCTTCTCTTAAGTAATTTTGACAAGTCTAAAAGTGAAGGTGTAGTTGATTATTAATTTAACATAGATTTGGAGATAATCTACTCATATGTACATACTACAAATCTGATCTAAACACTTTCAAAATAAAAACAAAAAAAAGATTATGTTTTTCTTTCAGTTTATTACCTCCCTGATCCTTTCTATTTAGAATATTGAGCTAGCATTGATTGGTTTATTAAATATAAATTTATTAATAATGTTTTTTTTGCATCGGTGGACATTAGATTTTTTTCTCCCTTGTACATGACTCAGTATTAATTTCCCATCCCCTTATCTGTATGCCTGCTAAAAAATGGAGACTACAGAGATTGGAAATATTTCTTGAGCTCCTGCTTGAATTCCTTGAACTATTTGCTTATTCCTGAGGAACACTGTCCTAGAAGGCTAAAAGAAGCAGCCAAACACTCGTCTAATTCAAACCAGTGGTGCTCGTCTTTGCCCAAGGACAGCTCTCTAGATTATGTGTTAGAGTGTATCTTAGACACAGCCTAACCTTGCTCTGCCCACATCTTCTAGTTCATGGGCTGTGCCTGACAGTTTCATTTATACTTCCAGCCTTTCCTATAAAATTCTATGAAACATAATTGTAAGCAGCGAATGCCAAATTTTGAACTTAAATAGTAAACACAATCTTCAAAAAAATGAATGCAAAATCTAGCACCAAAGACATGCAAATTTTAGTTCTCATTTTCTTTCTACTATTACTCTCACATCTTTTTTTTTTTTTAAATAATGGAAAGGAACACAGCATGTAAATAAATGTAAAACCCTAAGTTATTTGACTTTTTAGTTTTCTAAGGCAATGGTCTCCAAAGTCTCATGTGTCCTTCAGGGCTACACAAGACAATCCACTAGGTATGGCAAGAAACAATTAAATAAATGTCGATTTGTATTTTTATTTCACCCTTAAAAGTGTCTATATATTGCATAATGTACATTATATTAGTACAGTAATACACATATTTAATGTAGAAATAAATAATATGCAAAAAAGTTTGGAGACCACTTTTTTAAAGTTATTACACTTTGATTTAATACATTCTGTTCATATTTTGAGAAAGCTCTGGAATAAACTTTCTTTTTCAAAAGAAATAAACTGAAATGCACAGCTATGTATAGAATGTTAAATTATTGCATTTGGACTGCTAACCTTTACAACAGTCATTACATACTAGAAATCACCATACAGTTATATGAATATGTTAATACAATGTCTTATTTAATTTCTGCAAATTGTAAAGATAATTACTGAGAATTTGAAAATGACATGAAAATAAAATGAAGGAAAAATACAAGGGACAATCGTTATCATTTTATGCATTTTCTTCTAATATTTTTCGTATACTTTACATAGATGAAATCATATGTATAGATAAATCTCCTGCATTTTTCATTTGTTGTAAAATACATAAATTCATAAGTATATAAAAATATTTGAATATACAAGATTCATAAATTTGTAAGTATAAATTTCAATGATTGTGTAAGAGCCCAGGTTGACATATATGGCCTCATAAACATTGAAATGAAACTAATGTGCAGAAAGAATTGTGGTGCTGATGACATTTCTAATAAATCCACCCCAGATGGTTTTATGAGACAAGCCTTTCTTTAACATGCTACTTAGATAGACATGATATTCTGTTGTGGGCTGGCACTAATTTGATTTGTGTGCTTTGTTGTGTGAAGATCTTATTTCACATCTATATTTCTGTTTTTATGATATATATACATATTTGTATGTGGTATATACATGTAGACGTATGTAGAGAGGTACACACACACACACACACACACACACACACACACCCCAAAGAGAGATTCTTTAGTTCTTTAGGGTCTATTAGACCAGAGGCATTTACCAAAGGAACCTCTTTCCAGGAGGTCTGAAGGCACAATTATTGTAACCATGGAGTCATTGCAACTATATTTCTTCCACCAGTGCCCTCAAGCTGTTAGCTAGAATTTCTATTAAAAAAAAAAAAGTTAGCTTTCCTATGTGAGCAACAGAAAAAAGGATACATCAAAAGCCAGGTGGAGGGCTTCCCTGGTGGCACAGTGGTTGAGAGTCCGCCTGCCGATGCAGGGGACACAGGTTCGTGCCCCGGTCCGGGAAGATCCCACATGCTGCGGAGTGGCTAGGCCCGTGAGCCATGGCCGCTGAGCCCGCGCGTCCGGAGCCTGTGCTCCGCAACGGGAGAGGCCACAACAGAGAGAGCCCCGCGTACCGCAAAAAAAAAAAAAAAAAAAAAGCCAGGTGGAGGTTAAAGGTAAGAAAAAGTTGGAATTATAAAAGAAATTAAGCCAACAAAGTCTGAAAGAAAATAAAAGCAGATATCCAAAACAAAGAGGTGCTATCAACAGCAGTCGCTGAAAAAACATGTCAAACAAAATAAGCAGCTTAAGTTGTAAAGAATAAAAGAGATTGAAAACACTCTTTGAAACATGAAACAACCATTTCTACCACACTAATCCTTCTTTAAGCGATGTATTCCTTTCTTTGGTCATCTGTCCTACATTACTGAAAACAAATACTTGACAAGAGGTAGCTGAAGTGAATTAATCTTTTAGCTTTTTTCTAAACTGAGAGGAGGTTAGCAAGTTTATCAGCATTTAATTGATAAATCTTTGAATGGGTATGAGATTCAGCCCAACTATTTTTAATATGCATAGTGACAGTCTTACTCCAATAAACATTAGGTTCATTGAACAAGCATGACTTTAAAAAATGATTCTTTTCAATCCACTAGAAGCAATATTCACTGGTCAGAGACACAACTAATATTTTCATCCTTTATAATTTCCAACATTTTCAATATCTGGATATTCCAATAATAACCAAAATTTTCCAATTTATAATGTTCAACAAATGTGAAATACTAATGGAAAACCTTTAAAGTTATGACTAACTTCCAACTAGAATGTAACTGTATGTAACTAAAGGGGTAAAAGTAAAAGGAACACTTCACTTGTCAAGGTTCTTTTGTTAATGGCATCAGGAATGTTTCTAAAACTTATTTTATGATAGATTCAGAATCATAAGAATATTGCAGTAAAATCTGGCACCTTTAGCAGCATATCTGTTTAAATTTACAGATAAAAAAGTATAAACATGGTGTAATATAGACTTGGGGCAGTATTTCTCAACTTAAAAGCACTTATCAATTCAATACAGAAAGTTTATCACACAGGTACCATATTCATGCACAACTCCAATTAAAAATATTCTTTAGTGTGGCAATAAAATATTTACAATTTTTATGTTTCCTTTCTTTTCATAATATCCCTGTCTTCACCTTTTTTCTTTTTCATAAAAATGTCGTGAAACACACTGCAACATAATATCCCTTTCTTTACCTTTTTTTCTTTTTCATAAAAATGTTGTGAAACACACTGCATCGAAGAGTAGCCCCTGCTTGCCACAACTAGAGAAAGCCAACATGCAGCAACGAAGACCCAATGCAGCCAAAAATAAATGATAAGGAAATCCAACCTAGGGTTCCTGTAAGTTTCTAAAATTACACAGTTATGGTGGTCTATGTATTTTATAGTCAGATTGTCTCTTCCTGTATCGTATACTTAATAACTGCCAATTTTAAATACCAACTCTAAACAAAGCTGACTCGACAAATTCATTTTACTCTCTAAATCAGTTTTTCTTCAAGTGAGGTACTGCGTTATTTCAGGATCTTTCATTGCAGAAAGAAATTTTGTTTCAGTGACCAAAAGGTAGGAAACTAGAATAAAGGATGGGAGGTAATAGAAAACTTCAAATACAGTGAATACTTCAAAGGAAAAAAAATAGCAATTTTAGCACCTTGTAAAGAGAAGAGGATCAACAATAAGAACTACAATTTATTAAATGTTTCCTATATGTCGGGGAATGTGTTAAACTTTTTTCATAAATAACCTCATTTATTCTTTGAAAAATTCCTATGAGGTAAGCATTGTGATCTATTCCAAGACTACACAGCCAGCAAGTAACAGAGTTAGGAATTGAGCTTACTTTTACTTGTCTCTAAAGTTGATCTCCTAACCACCACACATACTGCCTTCAACACAACACACGTTGGACATCAAATTCTGCAAGCATGATGAAATGGTTCTGACGACGGGGGAGGTAGAGAGTAAGAGTTTAATAGCTAACGAAGCAAAATGGAAAGCGGGAAGAAAACTGGGGAGGCAATGGACAAAACTGTCTCTAAATGAGTTCCAAAATCTAGTCAGAAATTCTTAGCACTTGTCTGGTATCTTGGGCAATACTACCTGCTTTAGACAAAGTAAAATAATTAGTCCACGAGCAAGCAATTAAGCCAAGAGAAATGCTATTGGCACTGACGGTGTGGGGCCATTGGTTAAGATAATTTGTGAATCATTTTGCATAAATCATAAAATGTCACACTATGTATTGCTGTAATACATGACTTTCTTGAGAAATTCTAGAACTATAGAATTTTAATTTTAGAATAGAGCTAATCCTTGAACTATAATATTGTTGGATACTTGCCAGATCCATGTACTGAAACGGTTCATATACCATAAGAAGGATGATAATTTCTTGGAGTTGATTCCGAAGTTTAAGAATTTGAAACAGGAGTGCCTATTGAGGATCTGAAATTATTCTTGTGAGCAACAAACACATGATGCTGGACATGACAGGCCACTTTAGTATTGCCAGAGAATTATGATAGTTAGTCTTTTCTACCCAGTAGACATTTCCTCCCTGCTTTCTTGTGGGGACTCCATTTCTTGTGGGGCTGATTTCCTACCCCTCTCCATCAGGGGTACACTTCTGCATATACCACCACCACCACCATCACCTTAGGAAATAAACAGATGGTGCAGACCTAGCTAGATACTGCACATCTGTGGCAGCAGAGATTGATCATGGGGAGGGACCAAGCAGGGGTAATCACAGCCCTCTTTGGGACATTTGTGCTGAAGAAAAGGCACACTTCTGCTGCTGTGAGGAAAATAAGTCTATAGTGGCAGATGGCCATCATTGTCACCATTTGGAGAAAGCTTGTAAGAGCATAAAGCCAAAAGCAGCGAGAAGAAAATGCTGAGAATTGTGGGTTTGTGACATTATTCCAATGACATCATCTGAGACTCTGAATCTAGCTGTAGTTAAAGCTAGAAGCAATCTTGCATTTCCCAGTTACACAGCCAATAGATACCCTTTTGTGTTTAAATTAATTTGAGTTTAGTTTCTGCCACTTGCAAATAAAAGTGAACCTTGACCAAAGGTACACTATAAATGTATGCTATAAGTACAGTAATACCCAGATATTGCTATAATCTCAGGTGCCTGTGGATCAGGAGTCCATAAACTCTGGCAAATGTGCCAAAGGCTTTGCTGTGATATGATGAAACACAAACTCCACCACGATGGCCGTAATTTAAAATTTTTTGTTTTCATTCCTTTTTTTGAAAGGTATCTGCACAGTTTAGAGAATCCTAATAAAAGGATCATCCACCCCAATTCAGAAATAGAAAGTCACTGGTACCTTAGAAGCTACTTCATGCCCTTTCCCCATTGCCCAAGAGGTAACCACTATATATTATCTGGGTCTGTGTTTCTTTGGTCTCTGTATAAATGAAATCATACTGTGTTTTTCCTCTGTGACTTGAATTTTTCTCTCAACAATTTGTTCTTGAGAATCATCTATGTTGATATGTAGTGATGAAATAAAATTTATATTTTAAGGCAGGACAAGAAAAAATTAAACACAAAATTCTCTGTGTGTGTTTGTTTGGGCCTCCTCCCTCCCTAACGTGCACTGTGCATCTGAATTACACATTAACCAGAGCTCCTCAAAGATGCGAGTGCCTGCCCAACCGTAAAAATCAATTTTTTTTTCTCTTTCTACTATCTCTAGCATGCAACTTCTTAAAAGAATAGCATTCCTTTCAATATTCATTTATGATAAAAATTCTCCAGAAAGTGGATATAGAGGGAACTTACCTCAACATAATAAATAAAGGCCATATATGACAAACCCACAGGTAACATCTTTCTCAATGGTGAAAAGCTGAAAATATTCCCTCTAAGACCAGGAACAAGACAAGGATGTCCACTGTCACCACTTTTATTCAAAATTGTTTTGGAAGTCCCAGCCACGGCATTGAGAGAAGAAAAAGAAATAAAAGGAATCCAAATTGAAAAAGAAGTAAAACTGTCACTGTTTGCAGATGACACGATACTATACATAGAGAATACTAAAGATGCCACCAGAAAACTACTAGAGCTCATCAATGAATTCGGTAAAGTTGCAGGATACAAAATTCATACACAGAAATCTCTTGCATTCCTATACACTACCAATGAAAGATCAGAAAGAGAAATTAAGGAAATGATCCCATTTACCACTGCATCAAAAAGAATAAAATACCTAGGAATAAACCTACCTCAGGAGGCAAAAGACCTGTACTCTGAAAACTATAAGACACTGATGAAAGAAATTGAGGATGACACAAACAGATGGAAAGATATACCATGTATTTGGACTGGTAGAATCAATATTGTCAAAATGACTATACTACCTAAGGCAATCTACAGATTCAATGTAATCCTTCTCAAATTAACAATGGCATTTTTCATAGAACTAGAACAAAAATTTTTTAAATTTGTATGAAAACACTAAAGACCCCAAATCCAAAGCAATCCTGAGAAAGAAAAACAGACTTGGAGGAATCAGGCTCCCTGACTTTAGACTACACTACAAAGCTACAGTAGTTAGAACAGTATGGTACTGGCACAAAAACAGAAATATAGATCAATGGAACAGGATAGAAAGCATAGAAATAAACCCATGCACCTATGGTCAATTAATCTCTGATAAAGGAGGCAAGAATATACAATGGAGAAAAGACAGTCTCTTCAATACCTGGTGTTGGGAAAACTGGACAGCTACATGTAAAACAATGAAATTAGAACATTCTCTAACATCATACACAAATATAAAATTTATACACAAATATAAAAAATGGATTAAAGACCTAAATGTAAGGACTTCCCTGGTGGCGCAGTGGTTAAGAATCTGCCTGCCAATGCAGGGGACATGGATTCGAGCCCTGGTCCAGGAAGATCCCACATGCTGTGGAGCAACTAAGCCCCTGTGCCACAACTACCGAGCCTGTGCTCTAGAGCCCGCGAGCCACAACTACTGAGCCCATTTGCTGCAACTAGTGAAGCCCACGTGACACAGCCCATGCTCCGCAACAAGAGAAGTCACTGCAATGAGAAGCCCGCACACTGCATCGAAGAGTAGCCCCTGTTTGCCACAACTAGAGAAAGCCAACATGCAGCAACAAAGACCCAATGCAGCCAAAAATAAATAAATAAAATAAGGTTGAAAAAAAACCTGTCACTTAAAAAAAAAAAAATCTTCTAACAAACAAAAGCCCAGGACCAGATGGTTTCACAGGTGAATTCTATCAAACATTTAGAAATGAGCTAACACCTATCCTTCTCAAACTATTCCAAAATATAGCAGAGGGAGGAACACTCCCAAATACATTCTATGAGGTCACCATCACCCTGATACCAAAACCAAAGATGTCACAAAGAAAGAAAACTACAGGGCCTCCCTGGTGGCGCAGTGGTTGAGAGTCCGCCTGCCGATGCAGGGGATACGGGTTCGTGCCCCGGTCTGGGAGGATCCCATATGCCGCGGAGCGGCTGGGCCCGTGAGCCATGGCCGCTGGGCCTGCGCATCCGGAGCCTGTGCTCCGCAACGGGAGAGGCCACAACAGTGAGAGGCCCGCATACCGCAAAAAGAAAGAAAAAAAAAAAAAAAAAAGAAAGAAAACTACAGGCCAATATCACTGATGAACATAGATGCAAAAATCATCAACAAGGTACTAGCAAACAGAATCCAACAACACATTAAAAGGATCATACACCATGATCAAGTGGGGTTTATCCCAGGAATGCAAGGATTCTTCAATATACACCAATCAATGAATGTGATACACCATATTAACAAATTGAAGGATAAAAACTATATGATAAGCTCAGTAGATGCAGAAAAATCTTTTGACAAAATTCAACACCCATTTATGATAAAAACTCTCCAGAAAGTGGGCATAGAGGGAACCTACCTCAACATAATAAAGGCCATATATGACAATCCCACAGCCAACATCATTCTCAATGGTGAAAAACTTAAACCATTTCTTCTAAGATCAGGAACAAGACAAGGTTGCCCACTCTCACCACTATTATTCAATCAAATTTTGGAAGTTTTAGCCATGGCAATCAGAGAAGAAAAAGAAATAAAAGGAATCCAAATCAGAAAAGAAGTAAAACTGTCACTGTTGGGCTTCCCTGGTGGCGCAGTGGTTGAGAGTCCGCCTGCCTATGCAGGGGACACAGGTTCGTGCCCCAGTCCGAGAAGTTCCCACATGCTGTGGAGCGGCTGGGCCTGTGAGCCATGGCCGCTGAGCCTGCGCGTCCGGAGCCTGTGCTCCACAGGAGAGGCCACAACAGTGAGAGGCCCGCGTACCGCAAAAAAAAAAAAAAAAAAAAAAAACAAAAAAACTGTCATTGTTTGTAGATGACATGATACTATACATAGAGAATCCTAAAGATGCTACCAGAAAACTACTAGAGTCATCAGTGAATTTGACAAAGTAGCAGGATACAAAATTAATGCACAGAAATCTTTTGCATTCCTATATACTAATGATGAAAAATCTGAAAGAGAAATTAAGGAAACACTCCCATTTACCAATGCAACAAAAAGAATAAAATACCTAGGAATAAACCTACCTAGGGAGATAAAAGACCTGTATGCAGAAAATTATAAGACACTGATGAAAGAAATTAAAGAGGATACAAACAGATGGAGAGATATACCATTTTCTTGGATTGGAAGAATCAACATGGTGAAAATGACTATACTATCCAAAGCAATCTACAGATTCAATGAAATCCCTATCAAACTACCAATGGCATTTTTCACAGAACTATAACATAAAATTCCACAATTTGTATGGAAACACAAAAGACCCCAAATAGCCAAAGCAATCTTGAGATATAAAAATGGAGCTGGAGGAATCAGGCTCCCTGGCTTTCTGACTATACTACAAAGCTACAGTAATCAAGACAGTATGGTACTGGCACAAAACCAGAAATATAGATTAATGGAACAGGATAGAAAGCCCAGAGATAAACCCACACACATATGGTCACCTTATCTTTGATAATGGAGGCAACAATATACAGTGGAGAAAAGACATCCTCTTCAATAAGTGGTGCTGGGAAAACTGGACAGCTACATATAAAAGAATGAAATTAGAACACTTCCTAACACCATACACAAAAATAAACTCAAAATGGATTAAAGGCCTAAATGTAAGGCCAAACACTGTAAAACTCTTAGAGGAAAACATAGGCAGAACACTCTATGACATACATCACAGCCAGATCCTTTTGACCCACCTCCTAGAGAAATGGAAGTAAAAACAAAAATAAACAAATGGGGCCTAATGAAACTTCAAAGCTTTTTCACAGCAAAGGAAACCATAATCAAGACGAAAAGGCAACCCTCAGAATGGGAGAAAATATTTGCAAACGAGGCAACTGACAAAGGATTAATCTCCAAAATATACAAGCAGCTCATGTAGCTCAATATCAAAAAAACAAACAACCCAATCCAAAAATGGGCTGAAGACCTAAATAGACATTTCTCCAAAGAAGATATACAGATTGCCAACAAACACATGAAAGGATGATCAACATCACTAATCATTAGAGAAATGCAAATCAAAACCACAATGAGGTATCACCTCACACCGGTCAGAATGGCTATCATCAAAAAATCTACAAACAATAAATGCTGGAGAGGGTGTGGAGAAAAGGGAACCTTCTTGCACTATTGGTGGGAATGTAAATTGATACAGGCACTATGGAGAACAGTATGGAGGTTCCTTAAAAAACTAAAAATAGAACTACCATATGGCCCAACAATCCCACTCCTGGGCACATATCCAGAGGAAAATGTGGTTCGAAAGGATACATGCATCTCAATGTTCATTGCTGTGCTGTTTACAGTAACCAAGATATGGAAGCAACCTAAGTGTTCATCAATAGATGAATGGATAAAGAAGATGTGGCACATTTATACAATGGACTATTACTCAGCCATAAAAAAAACGAATTTGAGTTATTTGCAGTGAGGTGGATGGACGTCAAGTCTGTCATACAGAGTGAAGTAAGTCAGAAAGAGAAAAACAAATATTGTATGCCAACACATATATATATGGAATAAAAAAAATGGTTCTGCTGAACCTAGGGGCGGGACAGGAATAATGACACATATGTAGAGAATGGACTTGAGGACAAAGGGTGGGGAAGGGTAAGCTGGGACAAAGTGAGAGAGTAGCATTGACATATATACTCTACCAAATGTAAAATAGATAGCTAGTGGGAAGCAGCTGCATAGCACAGGGAGATCAGCTTGGTGCTTTGTGACCACCTAGAGGGGTGGGATAGGGAGGGTGGGAGGGAGACACAAGAGGGAGGGGATATGGGGATATATGTATACATATAGCTGATTCACTTTGTTTTACAGCAGAAAGTAACACAAAATTGTAAAGCAATTAGATTCCAATAAAGATGTTTAAAAAATATTTTTTAAATGCCTGAAAAGATTTGCAAAAAAAAAAAATGTGGTACATATATACAGTGGAATATTATTCAGCGATAAAAATGAATGAAATAATGCCATTTGCAGCAACATGGATGGACCTAGAGATTATCATACGAAGTGAAGTAAGTCAGAGAAAGACAAATATCATAGGCTATCACTCATATGTGGAATCTAATTTTGAAAAAATGATACAAATGAATTTATTTACAAAACAGAAACAGACTCACAGATTTTAAAAATAAACTTATGGTTACCAAAGGGGAAACTTGTGGTTGCAGGGATAGATTAGGAGCTTGGGATTAACATACACACACTACTATATATAAAATAGATAACCAACAAGACCTACTATACAGCACAGGGAACTCTATTCAGTATTCTTTAATAACCTATTTGGGAAAAGAATCTGAAAGAGAATGAATATGTATATGTAAAACTGAATAACTTTGCTGTACACCTGAAACCAACACAACACTGCAAATCAACTATATTCCAATAAAATTAAAAAATAAAAGAAAATAAAACTCTTCAACTATTAAAAAAAAATAGTGCTCTTAGGACTTCCCTGCTGGTCCAGTGGTTTAGAATCCTCCTTCCAATGCAGGACATGCAGGTTTCATCCCCAGTCTGGGAACTAAGACCCCCTGTGCTGCAACTACTGAGCACACGTGCTCTTGAGCCCATGAGCCACAACTAGAGAGAAGCCCACACGCTGCAATGAAAGATCCCACGTGCCTCAATGAAGATCCCATGTGCTATAACTAAGTCCCCATGCAGCCAAATAATTAATCAATTAAAAAATAAATAAGTAAAAAAATAAAATTAGCGTAATCCAAATAAGATCTGTACCTAAGTTTATTAAAAAAAAAAAAGTGTTCTGTCCCATCTCTGTAGGAGGTCATGCTCGCTGTATGTGTTTACCTGGACTATGTAACCTTGGCGAACTTTGTATATTATTTTGATGTATAATTCTTTGTTTCAAAAATGTATATGACTATTCCTTCAACTTATAATAGGTGGAACAGATCTCAGAGCTTTCTGAGAATCTACTTCCGGGGTTATAATCCTCAGTTTGGCTCAAATAAAATTCCCTTTTTTCTTCTTAACTTGATAGTTAATTGAATTTTCATTGACAGTAGAAAAAAAGTTAATTTACTTTCACTGCTGTATTGAGTATTCCATTGTGGGAACATACAACAACTTATTTGTCTATTCTTCTGTTGGAGGACATTTGGGTTTCCCATTTTTTGCTACCACAAACATTGCTTCTATGAACATTCTTATATGCTCCTAAGGCACATGTGCAAGAGATGCCTTAAAGTGTACCTAGGAGTGGAAACAGTGGGATGTTGGTTATGCTTGTGTTCTTTATTTCCAGGAAATGCCAAATTATTTTCCAAGGTGGTTGTAGCAATTTCAACTTCTACCAGCAATGTATTAGAGTTCTGATTACTCCAAATATTCTTACCAATATCTGGTATTAACGCACTTTAAATTTTTGCCAGTCTGGTTGCCATGAAATAGTATCTCTGTTTGGTTTAAATTTTCATTTTCCTGATTACTAAAGAGGTTGAGCATATTTTTATATGGTTATGAACCATTTCTTCTTTGGTGAAATGCCTGTGTCTTGCATCAATTTTTTTGTATTAGTTTGTCTTATTCTTATTAATTAACAGTCTTACAATTATTCTGGATGCTAATCTTTTGTTAGTTTTATGTGTCACAGTATCTTCTCAGTTTATTACTCTTTTTGGTGTCTTGATAAATAGAAGTTCTTAATTTAAGTGTATTGAATTCATCCATATTTTCTTTCATGGTTTATGGTTTTTGTGCTCAATTTAAGAAACCTTTCTCTACTCCTAATATAATAAAGGTACCTTCCTACATATCATTTAAGAGGTTTGAAGTTCCACCTTCCACATTTACATCTCAATCCACCTGGAATTTTCTTTTGTATATTATATGAGGAATGATCTGTTGCTTTCCCATAGGGATTCATAATGGTCTCGGCATTGTTTATTGAATGCCCAGTCTTTCCTCCATGATCTGCAATGGCCATTATGCTGGTAGATTGTTCTGCTTGTTTGTTTGGTCTTTGTTATGCTCTGTTGGTCTTTGCATACAGGTCCATGCCAATTACACTTTGCTTTCCTTACTATAGTTCTTTAATGTCTTGTTATCTGGTAGATCAAGTCCTCTCACCCTGTTCTCCTTCTTTAGGAGTTCTTCTTGGTTAACCTTAGTCCTTTTTCTCGCATATGAATTTTAGAATTAGCTATCAGTTTCCACTAAAAATTTAAAAATCTGTCTAGTTTTAAATTTTAACTTAATTGAATCTGTAGTTAAATTTAGGGAGAACTAAAACTATCAAATAGAGTCTTATCTAATAACCTGACATATTTATTTACTTAGGATTTTAATGTATTGTATTTTCATAATATTTTATCATTTCCATCAAAAAGGGATTATATCTATTTTATTAAGTTTATTCCTGAGTACTTTTGGTTTTTCTGTTGCCATTGAAAATAGCATCTTTGGGGCTTCCCTGGTGGCACAGTGGTTAAGAATCTGCCTGCCAATGCAGGGGACATGGGTTTGAGCCCTGGGCCGGGAAGATCCCACATGCTGCAGAGCAACTAAGCCCGTGCACCACAACTACTGAGCCTGCGCTCTAGCGCGCACGAGCCACAACTACTGAAGACTGTGTGTCACAACTACTGAAGCCCGCGTGCCTAGAGCCCATGCTCCGCAACAAGAGGAGCCACCACAATGAGAAGCCCGCACACTGCAATGAAGAGTAGCACCCACTCACCACAACTAGAGAAAGCCCGTGTGCAGCAACAAAGACCCAATGCAGCCAAAAATAAAAATAAATAAATAAATTTTTATTTTAAAAAAAGCAAAGAAGAGAAAATAGCATCTTTTAAAAAAATTACGTCTTCTGGACTTCCCTGGTGGCACAGTGGTTAAGAATCCGCCTACCAATGCAGGGAACATGGGTTCAAGCCCTGGTCCGGGAAGATCTCACATGCCTTGGAACAACTAACCCCATGCACCACAACTACTGAGCTTGTGCTCTAGCACCTGCGAGCCACAACTACTGAGTCCATGCGCCGCAACTACTGTAGCTGGCATGCCTAGAGCCCATGCTCCACAACAAGAGAAGCCACCGCAATGAGAAGCCCATGCACTGCAATGAAGAGTAGCTTCCAATCGTTGCAACAGAGAAAGCCTGCGTGCAGCAACAAAGACCGAACACAGCCAAAAATAAATAAATAAAATTTTAAAAATCATTAAAAAAATAAAAATTACGTCTTCTAATTGACATTTGCTGTTGATGTTTTACTTGTTGAATGGCAGTTGACTTTTGCATATTGATTTTTTAAAATTATTTATTTATTTATTTATTTGGCTGTGCCGGGTCTTAGTTGCAGCGCATGGGATCTTTGTTGCAGTATGCAGGATCTTTAGTTGCAGCATGTGGGATCTAGTTCCCTGACCAGGGATTGAACCTGGGCCCACTGCATTGGGAGAACTGAGTCTTAGCCACTGGACCAGCAGGGAAGTCCCTGTATATTGGTTTTTATACATTCTTGCCAATTTCTCTTATCGATTTTAATAATTAATTTCTAGATTTTTAAATTTTATCACCTACAAAATAATGACAGTTTTGTTTCTTCCATCCCTATCTTTGTCTTATTGAAGCAACTAAGATTTCCAATACAAGAAGAGAAGTGGTAATAATGGATATCTTTTACTTGCTCCTGATCTTAAAGACATTTAGTATTTTACTATTAAATAAAATATTTGGTATATGTTTTTTGCAGATAACTTTTATCAAGTTAAGTAAGTTCCATTATAGTCCTAATTTAAAAAAACGATTTTGTTGTGAATGGATGTTGAATCTTATTTAATATTTTTCCTTCATCTACTGAGAAGATCATGTTTTTGTCCTTAGATCTGTTAATGTGGTAAATTACATTAATCAATTGTCTACTATTAAACCAACCTTGTGTTCCCAGGATAAATCTGATATGCTAGCATTTTTAATGCATTGTTTGATTTGATTTGCTAATGTTTTGTTTAGAATATCCATATCTTATTTCATGAGTGCAAGTAGCCAGCAATTTTCCTTTCTTGTTTTGTCCTTTTCTGATTTTGGTTATCAAGGCCATGTTAGTCTGATTAAATATTACCCTATGCAATGGTACATCTAGAAACTATATCAGCTCTGGAATCCCCCAAATAATATATATATTTAATAAATTAAGTTATAGCATATAGCCCCAAACATTCATTCAATCATTTCCATTAATATACTTAAAAACTGTTCAGGAGTGCCATTTATCCATAGAAGAGAAATATATACATCTGTAGATACAAATATTATTCCTCTGTAAATGGTGATTTCTGAATTATGTTGAAGATGAACCAGTTAAAGAATGCAGGTAAGACAGATATATTCAAACTAAATGCTTTCATCTATACTATCATTCCTTTTAATTTAATCTTCTTTCACTCCTACATAGAATATTTCTCTGGCTATGTATTGTATAGGGCAGTGTAGTAAAAAGAAGACAGTACTCCACCAATACCCAGCAGACTTAATTCTCATTCCAGCTCTGCCACATTCTAAGTTGTCTCAACTATAGACTGGTGATGATAATTTATTATAGTATCACTGTTAGGATCAAATGAAATAATGAAGCATCATTATTCTTTTGATATTCTGGTATTCTTGATAACTCAGTGTATAAGAATATTCCATTTAAATTCTTTTTCAGTTGAGTATATTTTTGGATGAAAATACCTATTTTTGAAAATCTAAAGCAGCTAAATTTAGTTGCAGAGTTAATATAAAAAGATTTTAAAAATGGAAATTATGAAGTCAAAAGATTGTTTTGTTCTCCTCAGACAGTAAGTGGGAGTGATATGGATTTATATACTCATAATTTATACTTGAAACTAAATAATTTTGTGCACCAGACAATCAAAACAATATGAAAAAGAAGAATAAAGTAATAGGGACCTGCTTCTGAAGTGATAGCCTACTTCTGGATGTATAGGCGAACTTGACGTTGTTAAAAAAAAATGTTCATGACATTTTTAAAGAGAGTAAGGAATATTTCATTCAAGACAAACTACTGCAACGAGGATTTTGCAGTAGGGCAGGTTGTGTGGGCTCAACTCTGAATACCGTAAGGACAAGTGGGGATTTACAGCCAAGGGGCAGGGTAGAGGTCAGTGAATAGAACATTACTAAGAGGAAACATCAGGGGTAAGGGAGATTCTTGCTGAAGGCTGGCCCACGGTAATAAGATATCAAGAGTGCAGTATGAGGAATTTGATCTGATATTAAAGGTGATCAGATACCAAAGGTGGGGGATTTTCACTAAACCCACTCAGCAGGATTCTTGCTAAAACTAGACTAAGGGGCCAAGGACTGAGCCCGAGGTTGATTTAGGCTGGTCAAGGAGAGTCTTTGTCAGTGGCTGTGATGTCTGCCTCTTGACTGGATGGTTGAAATGTCAGCTTTTTCTAGCCTCACATTGAGATAATCTAAGGCTGCTTCATGTCAACTCGCCTTGTTATCCTGAACTAGCAACAATTAAAACTACAGTGTTCAAATTACAGGTTTGAAGCCTAGGATCCAACGTTTGGACTTCACCTTTCAGCAATAATTTTAGTATCTGGCAACCATTTCTGTTCTTAGTGACTAGCACTAAACTCTAATAAGAACAACTTTGAAAACAGTGGAATGATTAAGCTCCAGATAAATTTTATAATACTGGAGTCTTTGTCCTGTTACTAGATGTGGGTGTGTTAGAATGAATGAGTATGCCTAGGTGTTGAAATGAAACTCAAACAGGTCTGCACTTGACATCCAAAGAATACTAACACTTTTGCTCCTCAACAGGAATCTGAGTATAAAGTAATGTCTTATTTTATTTGACAACGTTGACCTTTATCTGAAGGTTAAGCAGTTCCCTCACCCTTCTTCCCCATAGGACTTGGATAAGACGCTTGCCTTGTTTGTCTATGACAGTGCCACACACAGACCCTCTAAATCCCCATTCTTTGCCTCATAAATGACTAGCTGAACTGTTTTGTCCCCACTGATCAACAGGAACAAAATGATATTAAGCAAACTTTGGTTAAGCTTCTTTCCTTCCCCCAGGACCCTGAACTCGGACCCACCCTGAGCCTGAGGCAGCATACAGCCCCTCCTTAAGGGCAGCTCTCTGAGAAGAGGCTGGCCTCGGGGTAAAACATGCCTGGCTTACTCTCCCATCACCCCACCCTTGCATCCCACATCCCCTCACCTGGTCCTTTCTAGCCTTGTTCACTCCTCTCTATAAACGAGAACCCCTTTTTGCACAACTGCTGAGATACTTGCAGGTCTTCTGGTCACAGGTTCCCCCTTATTGCAAAAGCCCCCGCACTTCCCCTGAACAATGCTTTCAGATTTGACATAGTCTGTCCTTGAATATGACATTTATTAAACTGATTTCACACTATTTCATCCTAAGTAGACATAGTTTCTCAATATCTTACATCTGCCATCTTCTTTCCACAGCTACTGCTCTCATTCAGGCCCTTATTAACTTCATCCTTGCCCATTATTAACTGGTATCCTTAGCCTCCAATTTTGTTTGATTTCTCACATGGCTAGCAAATTAATCTCCCTCAAGATCACTACTCCAGCCTCAGCATTCTTTGCACTCTTTTTGCTCTTTTTTGGCTCTCTGTTGCCTAAGAATAAAGTCCAAATTCCTTAGTGAAGCTTTTACGTCTTTCCAAGATGTCTAACCTCATGTCTTCTTCCTCCCGTTGAAAGCTTTCAGCTGTTTCTAAAACCTTCCTTAATATTTCCAGTCTTGTTGTGTTTGCCCATTTTATTTTCTGCGCCTTGAGTGTTTTCCCTCCAAAATTCCCCCCTCTGAATTTCTATCCAACACACATGCTATTCTTTCCCTGTTTGGGAATTAATCTCTTCCACCATTATTCCTCTGACACTGTGTCTGTACCTCCATTAAAGTATTTAACACAGTCATCTTTTATTACAGTAACTTTACATTTTTTCTCTCTCCTTCCAGATTATAAACTTCTTGAGGGCATGACTGTGCCCATTCCTCTGTGTATCTTCTCTGGCCCTTAGTCTAATGCCTTGTATTTGGTAAGCACTCAATATTTGCTCTTGTAATTAAAATGAATGGAGATAAAATATGAGAGTTCAGGACTCAGAAGTCAATTGAATGTTGTTTACAATAAGGCAGAAGATGGAATTTCCTGACTAATAATGGTAATAAGAGAATAGCAAAGATTGAACTGGTTGTTTTACGACCTCCTGGGAGGCAATATAGATAATGTGTTAAGACTGTGGGCTCTGGTTTCAGGTGTCCAAAGCAGGCTCTACTACTTACCAACTCTGTGACCTCAGGCATATTCTTTAATGTTTCTATGCCTCAATTTTTCATGTGTAGAATGAAGATAGAAAGGTTTACCTTACAGGGTTGTTGTGAAGATTAAATTAGTTACTATTTGTAAAGCGTATCAAATAGTACACATCACATAACAAGATCCAATAAATATTAACTTTAATATCAAAATTGGGTATCCAAAAAGGAAAAGCTTCACTTTATTGTTCCCTCTAGTGATCATTTAAGTCCAATAATTCCAAGGAATTTGTTACCAAATAGTTACTGGACACACTGGTTTGAACAGACCTGTGTCATCTCTAAGGATCATCAGGTCTCTCAAAGATTTGTATAGGGACAGACAAGGGAATGACCTCTTATAACTTACAGCTGTGCTGGGAATGAGCCAAAGCCAAATAATCAAGTTCATATACGTTTTAACAATTTCTTTAGGCTTCAGGGTCTTTCTAGGAGAGTTCTGTAGGAATGGATTTCTAAAGCTCATTCACTCATATATATTCATTCAGTTATTCAGTAAACACTGAGGAAGGAAAATCAAAATAGAGTTGGTATTGCTAGGAGAGCTCTCTAAAATGGAGCCAGGAGACCACTGAGGAAATATGACTTATGCATGTCTCTGCCTGGATGGAATCTGACCTTTTGACCACTTATTGTCCTGACAAAGGCATCTAGAAAATCTGTCCAGAAGCTCAAAGTAATTGTTGGACCCTAAAAAAAGTTGGGACAGCCTACCCCTTGAGGACAAATATTTCCTTTCTTGTGTCAGAGTACAGCCTCATGGCTTTTGTCTTTATAAGCTCCTGACTCCTTCTCTTCCCCAAAACACTCTTTTGGTTTTACCTGAATCTGTATCTTCTGAACTGCAATGCTTTTTTTTTTTTTTTGCAGTATGCGGGCCTCTTACTGTTGTGGCCTCTCCCATTGCGGAGCACAGGCTCCGGACGCGCAGGCTCAGCGGCCATGACGCACGGGGCCAGCCGCTCCGTGGCATGTGGGATCTTCCCGGACCGGGGCACGAACCCGTGTCCCCTGCATCGGCAGGCGGACTCTCAACCACTGCGCCACCAGGGAAGCCCTGAACTGCAATTCTTAAGACCCCCAATACACCTTTTTCCTATTTTCAGCCTTCTATATTTTATTATACACACACATACACACACATATATATATATATATTTTTGGTTGACAACATTTAGGTGCTAGGTATATAGAAACCAAGGATATTATTCCTGTCTTCAACTAATTCATGTTCTCGTGTAGGAAACAGTCTTGAAGGACTCAGCCAGGTGAGAGATGGAAGGAAGTGAGTTCAAGACAGAAATAACATAAACTGACACAGAGAACGGACACAGAGCACTGACACAGAGGCACAAGGGAGAATGAAATATTCAGAGCAATTCATTTCAGAATAACTAAATATAGAGTGAGGGTATCAGGGTGGTGGTAGGAGCAAGAGGCAGGAGCAGGATGATGACGACCTTGTATATGAGGCCTGAATAGCACCTGGCTTCCCTCACTCTGCCTGTCAACGTCCCCTTAGCTTGCATACCTCATGGGGTGAGAGGAGAAGACAACAAAAAGTCTGGTAGTAGCCAAGCAGCCTCTGTAAAACCAAAGCTCTGGATAGACTAGACCTCAGTCACCTGTTTTTCCTCTTGCATCCTGAGAGATCTAACTTTAGCCCTTCGGGAATGCCAAAGTAAAATTTGAATTTTATCCTGAAGGCCATGGGGAAACACGGAAGGATTTTAAGCAGGATAGAACTGTGATCCAGTTTGCCTTTCAAAAAGCAGTTTTTTTTTTTTTTTTTGCAGTACGCGGGCCTCTCACTGTTGTGGTCCTTCCCGTTGCGGAGCACAGGCTCCAGACGCGCAGGCTCAGCGGCCATGGCCCACGGGCCCAGCCGCTCCGCAGCATGTGGGATCCTCCCGGACCCGGACACGAACCCGCGTCCCCTGCATCGGCAGGCAGACCCTCAACCACTGCGCCACCAGGGAAGCCCTCAAAAAGCAGTTTTTAAAGCAGGGAAGAGATTTGAGTGGGTGGTGAATGGAGCCAGAGGTATGAAGAAGACAATGATTCTAACTGAATATGCTGAGTTTGAGATAATGATGTATATTTGTATGGTGATGTTAAAATGATAATATACCAGATTCAGTTCTTTAAATAAAATTTCCAAGGTATATTCTGTGATTAACTCATTTTAGAGTTAAAAAATTTCTTACCTATATAATGTCATTTTAGCCTTTCCATAATCCTATAAGGCTCTTGTTCTCTCCACTTTGCAATGAGGATTTGTACCTCTGAGGTTGTAAGTGATTTATTTGCCTAGGATCTTAGAATCTTAGAGGAAGTCAGTGGCAGATCCAAGCCCCAAATCTAGCTCTTCTGAATCAAGATAGTGTTCTTTCCATAACTGCATACGTTTATAGTAACTCATTAACTATTCAGTGTCAATTTTGCTCCCAGCATTTTGTTACTGGAAATAAAAAGGAATTAGAAGCTCAGCACAGGGCCTTGCCTCTGGGGGACAGCAAGAGGTTTTGCAGCAACAAAAAATTGTCAGCAAAGCTGTAGATTAGCAATCAGATCTGACTTCTAGTTCTAACTCTGCCTCTAACTACCTGCGTGATTGTATTTGATTTGAAAATTGGAAAACCTACCTCAAACAAATTTAAATAGAAAGGGGAATTTATTGGCTCATGAAATCCAAGGAAAAACTGAACAGTCAAGCATGAAGAAAGGCAGGGCAGCAAAGGTGGCCTGAGGAACAACTGGGAGGAGGGGCTCAAACCTTGGCAGGAGTCTTTGAAACCTTTTGTTTCTGCTGCTATCTGTGGCAGTTTCACTTTCTCTCACATGAACCTTGAATATGGGGCATGATATTGGTAGGTAGAAGGAAGGAAAGCCAGTGTTCCAGGTAGGCAAAGGAGGCTCTGAGTTAGTGATGTAGGTGGTCTATGAATGAAAGAGAAGCCTGACTGGCATGGAGGCTTCATCCTTGTTCCTTGGAAATAACATTGGATTGCTAAGGTAGAAACTGATTATGTTGAACCTAAAAGATAAACACAGAATTTGTTATGGTTGAAGCAACCATTATAGATTTCCTGTATAGAGTCAACTGTGACTCTGAAACCCCACTTTACAATGTAAATCTTCAACCACTTCCTAGAATGCTCCTTCCTTCCTTGTCAACTGAACTTGGCTTAAGAATAAAGAATGGGTGAGAGAATTCAGAGAAGGAAACTCAAGACAACACCTAGTCATCTAATCTGCCAGCCCAAAAGAAGGAAGATAGCACTCTCAGTGACTATATGAACATATGCATCTTTAAAGCAGGAGCTGTGTTTTAATAACATTGCATCTCTGGGAATCTAGCACACTTGGTGCTTCATTTACCAGATGAATAGACTGAATGACTCTCAAAAATGAGGAAATTAATAAGATGGCTTCTAAACCCCTTCCAGCTCTTCAATTCTATAAGTCCACCTCTAATCCTGATCTTAAAAGTCTTCAAAGTCCTCAAATAACCACACACAAAAAAGATAGGTTGTTAAAAAAGGTTAAAATAGTAAATTTTGTTATGTATTATTGATCACAATAAAAAAATGCAAAAAAACCAGGTTGTTCATTCTACTGTACTTTCAAAAACATAACAAACACATTTAATAAATATTGTCACCGAGAGCAAAAGTTTATTAAAAAGTTTACCTTCTTTAGAAATTTAACCAGAATATTCCATTGGATATTTATTGGAGAATTTAGTACATTACAAACATCAAAATATTAGGGGCAAATTAACACCTGCCAAAATGTCTGGAATGGTGAATGGCCAGATGAGGTTGGAGGTTTCATGTATTGAACTTAAAAAAAAAAACCTTCTGAGTTGGTTGTACACCTGTATTTCCAATCATTTCTGGGAAGGTGGAGGTGGGGTGGGGGTGAGCCAGGAATCAGGTTTTGAGAATAAGAAAAGTACAGCTGCAAGGAGAGATGTTAACAAACAAAGAAGTAAAATATTAGGGAGAAAAAAATGATTTAAAAAAAGTACTAAAGAGTTGGGGTAAAATAAACCTGAGTGTAAATGGTCTGCACAGTAAGGAAAAAAATTCCATGGTGATCTCAGCCTATGTGCACCAGAAACAAAGTGGGTGAGAGGCCATTTAATTTGTTGACTGAGATACACTCAGACCATTTTTCTATAAGGTTTTTTTCCCACAGAATCTTTCTTTGGGAGAAAGTGATTTAAAGGCTGGGGCATAGAAAATGTAGAGGATAAAAAATTCAACAGTTACTTATAAAATTTTATCTATATTTGTCATACATTTTCTTTACCTTTGTGGTATGATAGGTATCTTTTTGAGAATTCAAAGGAAATCCTGTTTTTGAGAAATATAAAACTAATCAAAGATGCAGGATAAAACCATTAGGTTATATGTAAAGAAGTTAATAAACATGGGTTTAATCTTTCAAAAATATTCATAATGACCACTTATTGATGCCATAAGTGCTATGTAATGACATCTACATGTCAAAAATATTCTAGTAATAGCAATAATTTAAGGTAAATAGTTTACAACATATAAATTCTATAGTTTAACAAATAAGAAATTAAGTTGAAACAGAAATAGGCTCACAGACATAGAAAACAAACTTATGGTTACCAAAGGGGTAAGGGCAGGGGGAGGGAAAAATTAGGAGTTTGGGATTAACATATACACACTACTATATATGAAATAAACAACAAGGACCTACTGTATAGCACAGGGAACTAGACTCACTATCTTGTAAGAACCTATAATGGAAAAGAATCTGAAAAAGAACATATATATAGACACACACACATATATATGTAAATTATATATATATGAATTCAGTTATATATATATATATATATATATATATATATATATATATATACTGAATCTCTTTGTTGTACACCTGAAACTAATACAACATTGTAAATCAACTATACTTCAATAAAAATTAAAAAAAATTCTAAACAAAGAAAAAAAAAGAATGAAATTAATTTGGGTTCCTGGTAGACAAAAGAAAATAAATTAATTATAATGAATATTCAGTTTTAAATGAATATCATCATTTTCGTATTAAGTAACACAGTTTCCCCCACCCCCAGGGCGTTTTATGGAGATATAATTCACATTGAACATTGTATTAGTTTAAGGTGTACAACATAATGATTTGATATATGTATATATCGCAAAATCCTTACCACAATTTTAGTTAACATCCATCACTTCACATAGTTACAATTTTTTTTCTTGTGATGAGAACTTTTAAGATCTACTCTTTTAGCAACTTTCAAGTATACAATACAGTATAACATAGTTTTGAACATAAATTACTTAGAAGGTGCATTTCTAATGATAAAGTTCTTTGAACTCATTGTAAAAGTAGCTGAATCAATGATTTATCACAACTCAATATGATAAATTACCTGTTGAAGGTAAAATGACCAAGGCTAAGACTGTATATTGTGTTTTCCCACTACTTTTAGGAAAGTTCCATTAGAAATGACAGCAACATTTACCTTTATAGGACATGAGTCTTAAGAATGTTTCAGAGGAGGAATCAAGATGGCAGAGTAGAAGGACGTGCTCTCACTCCCTTATGCGAGAACACCAGAATCACAACTAGCTGCTGGACAATCATCGACAGGAAGACACTGGAACTCACCAAAAAAGATACCCCACATCCAAAGACAAAGGAGAAGCCACGATGAGACCATAGGAGGGGCGCAATCACAGTAAAATCAAATCCCATAACTGCTGGGTGGATGACTCACAGACTGGAGAACACTTATACCACAGAAGTCCACCCAGTGGAGTGAAGGTTCTGAGCCCCACATCAGGTTCCCAACCTGGGGGTCTGGCAACGGGAGGAGGAATTCCTAGAGAATCAGACTTTGAAGGCTAGTGGGATTTGATTGCAGGACTTCGACAGGACTGGGGGAAACAGAGACTCCACCCTTGGGCACACACAAAGTAGTGTGCGCATCCGGACCCAGGGGAAGGAGCAGTGACCCCAGGGGAGACTGAACCAGACCTACCTGCTAGTGTTGGAGGGTCTACTGCAGAGGCGGGGGTTGGCCATGGCTCACCGTGTGGACAAGGACACTGGCAGCAGAAGTTCTGGGAAGTACTCCTTGGCGTGAACCCTCCCTGAGTACAGATTAGCCCCACCAAAGAACCCAGGTATGCTCCAGTGTTGGGTCCCCTCAGGCCAAACAACCAACAGAGAGGGAACCCAGCCCCAGCCATCAGCAGTCAAGTGGATTAAAGTTTTACTGAGATCTGCCCACCAGAGCAACAGTCAGCTCTACCGACCACCAGTCCCTCCCATCAGTGAATTTGAACAAGCCTCTTAGATAGCCTCATCCACCAGAGGGCAGACAGCAGAAGCAAGAAGAACTACAATCCTGCAGCCTGTGGAACAAAAACCACATTCACAGAAAGATAGACAAGATGAAAAGGCAGAGGGCTATGTACCAGATGAAGTAACAAGATAAAACCCCAGATAAACAACTAAATGAAATGGAGATAGGCAACCTTCCAGAAAAAGAATTCAGAATAATGATAGTGAAGATGATCCAGGACCTCAGAAAAAGAATGGAGGCAAAGATCGAGAAGATGCAAGAAATACTTAACAAAGACCTAGAAGAATTAAAGAACAAACAAACAGAGATGAATAATACAATAACTGAAATGAAAACTACACTAGAAGGAATCAATAGCAGAATAACTGAGGCAGAAGAACGGATAAGTGACCTGGAAGATAGAATGGTGGAATTCACTGCTGCAGAACAGAATAAAGAAAAAAGAATGGAAAGAAATGAAGACACCTAAGAGACCTCTGGAACAACATTAAATGCAACAACATTCGCATTATAGGGGTCCCAGAAGGAGAAGAGAGAGAGAAAGGACCCGAGAAAATATTTGAAGAGATTATAGTTGAAAACTTCCCTAACATGGGAAAGGAAATAACCACCTAAGTCCAGGAAGCACAGAGTCCCATACAGGATAAACCCAAGGAGAAACAAGCCGAGACACATAGTAATCAAACTGGCAAATACTAAAGACAAAGAAAAATTATTGAAAGCAGCAAGGGAAAAATGATAAATAACATACAAGGGAACTCCAATAAGGTTAACAGCTGATTTCTCAGCAGAAACTCTACAAGCCAGAAGGGAGTGGCATGATATACTTAAAGTGATGAAAGGGAAGAACCTATGACCAAGATTACTCTACCCAGCAAGGACCTCATTCAGATTCGATGGAGAAATCAAAAGCTTTACAGACAAGCAAAAGCTAAGAGAATTCAGCACCACCAAACCAGCTCTACAACAAATGCTAAAGGACCTTCTCTAAGTGGGAAACACAAGAGAAGAAAAGAACCTACAAACACAAATGCAAAACAATTAAGAAAATGGTCATAGGAACATACATATCAATAATTACCTTAAACATGAATGGATTAAATGCTCCAACCAAAAGACACAGGCTTGCTGAATGGATACAAAAACAAAACCCATATATATGCTGTCTACAAGAGACCCACTTCAGACCTAGGGACACATACAGACAAAGTGAGGGGATGGAAAAAGATATTCCATGCCAATGGAAATCAAAAGAAAGCTGAAGTAGCAATACTCATATCAGATAAAATAGACTTTAAAATGAAGAATGTCACAAGAGACAAGGAAGGACACTACATAATGATCAAGGGATCAATCCAAGAAGAAGATATACCAATTATAAATATATATGTACCCAACATAGGAGCACCTCAATACATAAGGCAGCTGCTAACATCTATAAAAGAGGAAATCAACAGTAACACAATAATAGTGGGGACATTAACACCTCACTTACACCAATGGAGAGATCATCCAAAATGAAAATAAATAAGAAAACAGAAGCTTTAAATGACACAGTAGATCAGATAGATTTAACTGATATTTATAGGACATTCCATCCAGGAAGAGCAGATTAGACTTTCTTCTCAACTGCGCACGGAACATTCTCCAGGATAGATCACATCTTGGGTCACGAATCAAGCCACAGTAAATTTAAGAAAATTGAAATCATATCAAGCATCTTTTCGGACCACAACGCTATGAGATTAGAAATGAATTACAGGGAAAAAAACGTAAAAAACACAAACACATGGAGGCTAAACAATATGTTACTAAATAACCACGAGATAACTGAAGAGATCAAAGAGGAAATCAAAAAATACCTAGAGACAAATGACAATGAAAACACGACAATCCAAAATCTACGGGATGCAGCAAAAGCAGTACTATACCTATACGAGCCTACCTCAAGAAACAAGAAAAATCTCAAATAAAAAACCTAACCTTACATCTAAAGGAACTAGAGAAAGCAGAACAAACAAAACCCAAAGTTAGCAGAAGGAAAGGAATCATAAAGATCAGAGCAGAAATAAATGAAATAGAAACAAAGGAAACAATTGCAAGGATCAATAAAGCTAAAAGCTGGTTCTCTGAGAAGATAAACAAAATTGATAAACCATTAACCAGACACATCAAGAAAAAGAGGGAGAGGACTCAAATCAATAAAATTAGAAATGAAAAAGGAGAAGTTACAACAGACACCGCAGAAATACAAAGCATCCTAAGAGACTACTACAAGCAACTCTATGCCAATAAAATGGACAACCTAGAAGAAATGGAAAAATTCTTAGAAACGTATAACTTTCCAAGACTGAACGAGGAAGAAATAGAAAATATGAACGGACCAATCATAAGTAATGAAATTGAAACTGTGATTAAAAATCTTCCAACAAACAAAAGTCCAGGACCAGATGGCTTCACAGGTGAATTCTATCAAACATTTAGAGAAGAGCCAACACCCATCCTTCTCAAACTCCTCCAAAAAATTGCGGAGGAAGGAACACTCCCAAACTCATTCTATGAGGCCACCATCACCTTGATACCAAAACCAGACAAAGATACTACAAAAAAAGAAAATTACAGACCAATATCACTGATGAATATAGATGCAAAAATCCTCAACAAAATACCAGCAAACAGAATCCAACAACACATTAAAAGGATCATACACCATGATCAATTGGGATTTATCCCAGGGATGCAAGGATTCTTCAATATATGTAAATCAATCAATGTGATATACCATATTAACAAATTGAAGAATAAAAACCATATGATCATCTCAATAGATGCAGAAAAAGCTTTTGACAAAATTCAACACCCATTTATGATAAAAACTCTCCAGAAAGTGGGCATAGAGGGAAACTACCTCAACATAATAAAGGCCATATACAACAAACCCACAGCAAACATCAATCTCAATGGTGAAAAACTGAAAGCATTTCCTCTAAGATCAGGAACAAGACAAGGTTGCCCACTCTCATCACTATTATTCAACATAGTTTTGGAAGTCCTAGCCACGACAATCAGAGAAGAAAAAGAAATAAAAGGAATACAAATCCGAAAAGAAGTAAAACTGTCAGGGTTTGCAGATGACATGATACTATACAGAGAGAATCCTAAAGATGCCACCAGAAAATTACTAGAGCTAATCAATGAATTTGGTAAAGTTGCAGGATACAAAATCAATGCACAGAAATCTCTTGCATTCCTATACACTAATGATGAAAAATCTGAAAGAGAAATTATGGAAACACTCCCATTTACCATTGCAACAAAAAGAATAAAATACCTAGGAATAAACCTACCTAGGGAGACAAAAGACCTGTATGCAGAAAACTATAAGACACTGATGAAAGAAATTAAAGATGAAACCAAAAGATGGAGAGATATATCATGTTCTTGGATTGGAAGAATCAATATTGTGAAAATGACACTACTACCCAAAGCAATCTACAGATTCAATGAAATCCCTATCAAATTACCAATGGCATTTTTTACAGAACTAGAACAAAAAATGTTCAAATTTGTATGGAGACACAAAAGACCCTAAATAGCCAAAGGAGTCTTGAGGGGAAAAACGGAGCTGGAGGAATCAGACTCCCTGACTTCAGACTATACTACAAAGCTACAGCAATCAAGGCAATATGGTACTGGCACAAAAACAGAAACATAGATCAATGGAACAAGATAGAAAGCCCAGAGATAAACCCACGCACCTATGGTCAACTAATCTATGACAAAGGAGGCAAGGATATACAATGGAGAAAAGACAGTCCCTTCAATAAGTGGTGCTGGGAAAACTGGACAGCTACATGTATAAGAATGAAATTAGAACACTCCCTAACACCATACCCAAAAATAAACTCAAAATGGATTAGAGACCTAAATGTAAGACCTGACACTATAAAACTCTTAGAGGAAGACATAGGAAGAACACTCTTTGACATAAATCACAGCAAGATCTTTTTTGATCCACTTCTTAGAGTAATGGAAATAAAAACCAAAATAAACAAATGGGACCTAATGAAACTTCAAAGCTTTTGCACAGCAAAGGAAACCATAAATAAGACAAAAAGAGAATCCTTAGGATGGGAGAAAATATTTGCAAATGAATCAACAGGCAAAGGATTAATCTCCCAAATATATAAACAGGTCATGCAGCTCAATATTAAAAAAATAAACAACCCAATCCAAAAATGGGCAGAAGACCTAAACAGACATTTCTCCAAAGAAGATATATGGATGGCCAAGAAGCACATGAAAAGCTGCTCAACATCACAAATTATTAGAGAAATGCAAATCAAAACGACAATGAGGTATCACCTCACACCACTTAGAATGGGCATCATCAGAATATCTAGAAACAATAAATGCTGGAGAGGGTGTGGAGAAAAGGGAAGCCTCCTGCACTGTTGGTGGGAATGTAAATTGATACAGCCACTATGTAGAACAGTATGGAGGTTCCTTAAAAAACTTAAAATAGAATTACCATATGATCCAGCAATCCCACTACTGGGCATATACCCAGAGAAAACCACAATTCAAAGAGACACATGCTCCCCAATGTTCATTGCAACTTTATTTACAATAGCCAGGCCATGGAAGCAACCTAAATAACCATCGACAGACGAATGGATAAAGAGGATGTGGTACATATATACAATGGAATATTACTCAGCCATAAAAAGGAATGCAATTGGGTCATCTGTAGAGATGTGGATGGATCTAGAGACTGTCGTACAGAGTGAAGTAAGTCAGAAAGAGAAAAACAAATATCGTATATTAATGTATATATGTGGAACCTAGAGAAATGGTACAGATGAACCGGTTTGCAAGGCAGAAATTGAGACACAGATGTAGAGAACAAACATATGGACACCAAGGGGGGAAAGTGGTAGGGGATTGTGGTGGTGGTGTGATGAATTAGGCAATTGGGATTGACATGTATACACTGATGTGTATAAAACTGATGACTAATAAGGACCTGTTGTATAAAAAAAATAAATAAAATTAAATTTAAAAAAAGAAGAATGTTTCAATATTACATAAAGTTAAACTGAAGTACAGAGAGAGAGGATATAACAAAATTTGTTTAACATGTCAATTGTGGGACATGGATTAAGACATTTTTGGCTTTGCAGGCAAGACACTGAATCATACCCATATAGTCATATCCTTACTTGGGAGCAATATTTTTTTCTTTTAAAAAATGTTTATGCTTTATTATAAAAATGCTTGCCACAGAATGTTTAAACTTGAATCTTTTGATATAGTTAAATTTCTGTTAAGTTTAAGATATTCTATTATAAAAAGTTCAGAGTGAATGTGAATAGAATCCATCAAAACTACTATTCTTTCCAGTGTGGTGTTTTGGTTTTCAGCTAAGACTTTGTCCTTATCATTAACAGATTTATTGCACACAACAGGACAGTGTTAGCCTCTTCAAGTTTGGTCAACTTGCATTCTTTTTCCTCTTTAGTGCAGTCGTAGGCCAAATTCCCATTTCCCCATCATTTTTGTCTCCATTGCCTTTAAAGGGAATATTGCATTCTGATAAAATCTGCCAGTGCTGAAGGAGTCATAATTTAGCCATGGAATACACAGACAGTCCCCAGTATGTGATGGTTTGGTTTAAGATTTTTTGACTTTATGATGGTGCAAAATATTACACATTCAGTAGACACCATACCTCAAATTTGAATTTGATCTTTTCCAGGGCTAGGGATATGCAGTACAAAAGGCTGGGCAGGGCAGGGAGCTGCAGCTCCCAGTCAGCCACTAGATCATAAGGGTAAAGAGCTGAGACACTTATAACCATTTTGTATCCATACAGCCATTCTGTTTTTCACTTTCACTACAGTATACAATAAATTACATGAGATATTCAACACTTTATTATAAGATAGGCTTTGTGTTAGGTGATTTTGGCCAACTGTAGGCTAAAGTAAGTGCTCTGAGCACGTTTAAAGGTAGGCTAGGCTAAGCTAAGATGATGGGTAGGTTAGGTGTATTTAAGGCATTTTTGACTTACGATATTTTCAATTTATGATGGGTTTATCAGGACCCCCACTGCAAATAGAGTAAGATCTGTAAAGATCACCTTCTACTTTGTTTTATATATTTTCCTCTTTTTCTGCTATCTTTAGACTAATCCCCAGAATAAAAATTTCTTGGATAAATCTGAATAATTCCCCTACAAACAAATTATTTTCACAGAAAAGCATATGTAAAGTGCCTCACTGAGACTGTTCGACATTTCTTTCTACAAACAAAGTTGCTCCTTGACTATGCCAGCTAACCATCTGTTTCACAGAACCAGTCACAGCTAACCCAATGCTGCCTGCCTCTCACTCCACATAGTGATTGCTTGTATCTCACTTCCTAGAACTGTTTATTATGCCTGGCTTTACATCTTTGAATATACTTGCATGTTTTCTCATGTTTTGTCTTCCTCACTAGATTAGAAATGTCTCAATATTAGACACAATAATTTCCAATCAGGGATGGCCTATTATTTGCCTGCAGATCTCTGAATTCAAATGAAATCCTTTCAAATCCCTTCCTTCCAATTCCCAGAACCCGATTCTAGTTCAGGCACTCATTCTCTCTCGCCTGATTACTGTAATCATCTTCTAATGATTTACCTGGCCTTTGGTCTCTAACCTCTGGCAATTCACTGCTGATTTCCTTCCTAGTCATCTTTCTAAAGCACAGTTCTGCTGGTGTCACTGCCTAGCTTAAAGGCCTTTGATGGCTCCCCACTACTTACGAAATAAAATCCCCAGCCTTTACAATCTGGTCCTATCTTCCGTTTCTAACCCCATTCCAGCCACTTACCCTTCCTACTCTGTATTCTATGAGCTATTAATTGTTTACCAAATACACCTTTGCACATTTTCATCCCGTCTTTATTCATGTTCTCTCTTCCTCAGATGGACTTCTCCACTTATTCATATCTTGCTCTTCAATTATGATCCAGCTCAATTGGATCACCTCTTAACACCTTTCTTGCTGTCCCTAGTCAACTTGTTTCTTCTTTCCAGAGCATGTTGTTTATGACTCAGTTTTAGCACTTACCATCTGCTCTGTACTCCAGAGGTGGATCTATCTCTGTCTCCCATTCATACTGTGAGCAACTTGAGCGCACGGTTGATGATTTATTCATCTTGCCATGGCCACGGCCTGGCAAGTGGAGTGGGAGAAGGAGAATAATTCTCCCTGGGAAAGAAGAAAATATTTCTAATGACATAAGGGAGGGGAATTTTCCAGCCTGTTTCTTGGAAGAAGTTCAAATTTTTAAATTATAGACATTCACCGTACCTGAAATAACTTCCTGGAATTAGAGTTCAGAGCCCTTCTGATAAAAAACCATTCTTTCTAGAAGTCAAGTTTGTAACTTGTGAAACATGAAAGTTAAGTCTCTCAACCAGCCTTACCAAACTCAAAAATCTACACCCTGTGTTCGGCCACCAATTATGTATCTTCTGTGCAACCCTGCTATTAGAATTTACTAAAAGGAAATTCTAGATGTAAGTCAATAATAACTGTGATCTCTTAAAACCAAACAAAGGCCAGTCTTGAAAATTCCCTGGGCAGACAAAACCAATTTAGTCATTTCTTGCTTATGCCTTTGGAAATTATAAACAAAACTTGAACTGTTTCTCAAGGTTGATATGAGGTAACCACTGAAAATTCTACTATTTTAACCAATCACTATGAAGAAGAAACAGTCACTGCCTTTGCACTATATAAGCTGCTTTATAACAATATAACCCTGAGCCTCACTCCATGTTTTGGTTTGAGTGATTCCAGTTAGCAAACTGTTTTTTGGTGTGTGCACAATACCCTTTCACTAATTACTACTTCAGTGATTTATTGGTTTTAATACAGCTATTTGTGAACTTTTGACAATCAATGACACGCTATTGTCCTGGGATCTATATCTACTCTTGTCACCACTAGTCAACTGGCACGTGGCTTTCAGGACACCAACCCTCAGGGACAGCTCCGTAATTACTTGTTATTCCTTGAGTCGAACGATTCCGGGCGCATGGTGGTTACTTAGCCTTCATTCACCATTTGATTCTGTGCCAGCAGGTCGTCCGGGTGCTTGGCCACTGGCACCGCCGAACCTGGCACCAGGATCGTGGCCTCTCCCAGTCAACGCTGGACCGAGAAAAGCCAGCAACCCCAGCTGGCGGGGAACGAGGGCTGAAGTTGGAGAAGGAGGACGCGCAAAGTCCCGCCCGCCGAGCGCCGCGACGCCTGGTGGGTATTAATAAGGAGAACCTCAAGGCCGCGGCCCCGCCGAGCCTCAGGAGCCCTGACACCGCCCGTGTGAGCTCGGGGCGGACCCAAGCGGCCGGTCCCCCTTCCATAGTGGCCATGGGGGCGGGGCGGGGCGCGGCGCGCGCCGGCGCGTGGAGGCCGCGGGCGGTGGCGGAGCGCGCGGCGGTGGCGGAGCGCGCGGCGAGGGAGGGGCGCGCGGGGCGGCGGCGCGCGGGGCGGGGGCGCGCGGCGGCCGCTGAGGCCTGTGGCGCCGTCACCCGGCAGACCCGAGCGGGTGGAGGGAGGCGCCGCCGGCCAGGCGCGCGGAGACAGATCGGGGCTGCACCGGCGGCCGGTCCACCCTCCCGCCGCCGTCCTCCGGCCCGCGGACCGCACGGTCCCGTTATCATGTCGTTGAGGCAGCGGCTGGTCCAGCTGGTCGGCAGTTTGCAGGACCCGCAGAAAGTGGCTCGTTTCCAACGGCTGTGCGGGGTGGAAGCGCCGGTGAGCCGCACCGCCACAGCTGCCGCCGACCCGAGGGAGGATGAGAAGGCGGAGGCGCCCCTCGCCGGAGAATCCAGTCGCCGAGAGCGGCAGCCGGGGGCGTCCGGAGGCGCCCCGCGGCCCGGGAGCGACCGCAATCAGTGCCCAGCCAAGCCGGGCGGCGGCGGCGCCCCCAATGGCGTGCGGAACGGGCGGGCGACCGAGCTGGGCCCGGCCTCGCAGCGCCGCGCGGGGGTCCTGCGCCGCAACTCGCTGACGGGCGAGGAGGGCCAGCTGGCCCACGTGAGCAACATGCCTCTCTACTACCTGTTCTGCTTCGGCACGGAGCTGGGCAATGAACTCTTTTACATCCTGTTCTTCCCCTTCTGGATCTGGAACCTGGACGCCCTAGTGGGCCGGAGGCTCGTGGTCATCTGGGTGCTGGCCATGTACCTGGGCCAGTGCACCAAGGACATCATCCGCTGGCCGCGGCCCGCCTCGCCGCCCGTGGTCAAGTTGGAGGTTTTCTACAACTCAGAGTACAGCATGCCCTCCACCCATGCCATGTCCGGCACCGCCATCCCCATCTCCATGATCCTCCTCACCTATGGCCGCTGGCAGGTAAGGGTCCCTGTCCTCGCCCGGCTCAGCCTAGGGGAGTTAAAGGACTCCGAGCCGTTGTTGCTGTCTGCAGTTATTTGAATTTGGCCGTTCCCCTCCCAAACCTCTCTTCCCACAGGTTTTCACAGTACCCGCAAACAGGCCCTTTTTAGCTTAAAAAAAAATAATGAAACGATGGGGGAAACCTTCAGACTTAGTCGTCAAACTCTATTTTAATAGTAATACCTTTCCTGGAACCTAAAGTAAACACTATTCGTGGAGTAAAACATTATCATCGGGCTTCGGTTGAGTTTCTAAGCGGTTTTAATTCATGTGGTGCACAGAATATAATTATGATTCCTTAATGTAATGTAATGTCCTTATAATTAATAGTTGGGTGACTAAGATTCACCCGTTTTATACGGTGCCTTTCCCCAGACTGATTTCTGTTTCAGGTGTAGGTAAAGTCATTGGCTTTATCCCGAGACAATGTTTATGAAACAAACATGGTCGTTCAGGCAATGAAGTAATGAATTTTAAATGAAAGCCACCCTTTGTGGAAGTTAATGGAGCACCGCCTGACTGCTCTTTTTAAGGGGTGTGGTTGCTAATTTGCTGAGAGACACAGTTTAATTAGCTTTTGGATCACTGATCTGAACTATCACTTTGAGCTACAGTATTATTGTTGAATTAGCTTTACAAATGGTTTTAAAGTTAGTCTTAAAATTAGGGTTCTTGGTCAGACTAGTGGGTTTGTAAAAATGGTAAATATGACAGCAAGATCAGCCTGACAGCTGGGGATGAGTTTTTAACAGTAAACTTTTATATTTTGCCTACTTCTTCTGGCCTCCCATTTTTCAGTTTTTCATGGTCTGTAAATGTTACTTAGATTTAAAAGCTAATTCTTTTTTTATATAGAAGCAAAATTTATTCTTAGACTGATTTTTTATGTCTTTCTAAAATTCTTATTTTAAAAACTATAGTTGGTTTACAATGTTGTGTTAGTTATCTGCCTTTTAAATTGTAAGGAGGTTTGTTCATTCTGCAGACCAGTCCCTTAATTTAAGAATAAAGTTAATAACTATATGAAGAATCTAAGGAATCAGATTTCCTTGATCTTTTTTCCATTACAGCACAAAATCATCTCACACTGAGAAATACACATTCTGTATAAAACTCCATTATGGTAAGCTTACTTATCTCAGACTTAATTTCAGTATAGATAAACCCTTGTCCTCATCGACATTTCTGTGCAGTGCATCTCTCTTACAGGAACATGGAAAGTATGTAATGTGTATAGCAAGAATGGCAGAATTATGAGGGAAGAGTACCATGAACAGTGTTTTTTTTTTCCTGTTTAACCTTAGGAGATACACAGTAATATTCAGATTGTAAAGTAGTGCTGCCTGTTTTGCATAATAGATAAATATCTCAAGTTTATTTAAGCTAAATGCTTCAGAATTTAAGACTGTCATTGACTTATAATATTAACTGGTTAGCTAATGATGTTTCTCTTATTTTTATGAGATTTTCCAGATTCCATAATGATAGAGCCTTTTGTAACTCCTCGTTGAGTAGCTATGTTGCAAGCTATTAATATTAGCAGTCCAAGAAAGAGAAAGTCGTTGTTGCTCATCATTCATTCAGAACACATGCTAACCGGAAGTCTGAAAACAGTACTGCTGGATTGTTTATGGGACGTAGCTATCAATATTTTAACACTTCAGAGTTATTTGAATTATCAGAATATGCTTACATTACAGTTTTTGAACAACCTAGTATATTGAATTCAAAGTTTGAGGAATTTATATATCATACAGTTTTAGAATTTGAGCTAGACAGGACTTTAAAAATCACCTAGTCTCAAACTGTCATTTTACAGATGTGGAAACTGACCAGTTACATTAGAATTAATCTTGGAAAATTAAGTTTCTTCTTTTACGTGTCCACTCTAAGTTTGAATAAACTTCCAAAATTTGAATGATTGTCTTTGGTTAGTTGTTTTGAAAGAAAGACTCCCGTACATGAAAGTTCTGTGTTTATAAATGTTTGGTTGTAATAATGCAGTACAAAAAACCAAAATGACTTTTAAAATTTTTTACTTTTTAAAAAAATCCTTGTGATGATTGAAAACAAAAGTACCTTCCTTTGCTTAAGGTGCTTTGGTCCTCTTCTCTGCCAATTAGTATTATAGTACTTAGGAGGCTTATATTTCCAGAGCGGGTAATGAAAAATATATATATTGGAAAGTGGGATAAGAATTAAACAACGCAAGCCTAGTGTTTTTCTAATTAATAGCAGTTTTGGTTGACAGTTGTTTCCATCTGCTTGTGCTCCTACTGCTTATTCAGGACAGGTGTGTTTACTTCTAGTGCCTAGGATGCTGAAACTTCTCTGGAAACTGAGTTATCTCACATGCCATCCCTTTGGCTTGAGACAACTACTTCACTCACTCCTCACTTCATGTTCTTAACTTGAAATCTGGACAAGGTTCACTTACATGGAGCCTTTTAAATGAACCTTTTCTGTTTCATTATTCATTTGTTCTTAAAATGACAGTAAGCCAGAAAAATTACTTGGGGCTTCTGTAAAGTGCAGTTTCTGCACCTTACTCCCAGAGATTCTGATCCATTAGATAAGTGAGGGGTATTGCATTTTACTGAAATTCCCCAAATATTTTTGAGGAAAAAATGTACTTTCTTCAATCCCTTCAAAAATATCAAGGAAGTCTGATTCCTTAGATTCTTTTTTTAAAAAAATATTTTATTTATTTATTTATTTTTGGCTGCATTGGGTCTTCAGTGCTGCGCGTGGACTTTCTCTAGTTGGAGCGAGCAGGGGCTACGCTTCGTTGTGGTACGCAGGCTTCTCATTGCGGTGGCTTCTCTTGTTGCAGAGCACTGACTCTAGGCACCCGGGTTCAGTAGTTGTGGCACATGGGTTCAGTAGTTGTGGCTCACGGGCTCTAGAGCACAGGCTCAGTAGTTGTGCCACATGGGCCTAGTTGCTCTGTGGCATGTGGGATCTTCCCGGACCAGGGATCGAGCCTATGTCCCCTGAACTGGCAGGCGGATTCCTAACCACTGCGCCACCAGGGAAGTCCCCTTAGATTCTTCATAGTTATTAACTTTTTTCTTAAATTAAGGGACTGGTCCGCAGAACGACCAAACCAACCTCCAGCCAGTAAAATCAACTCTTGATCCTTAGAATATATTTTATTTCTCCAACATTGCTGTCTCAGTTCTTTTGCAGTTCGATTCTTTGAATCTTTTAAAGATATGTTAATAATACAAAGAGGGAGATTGAAACAGTATGGCTCCAAACAATTATTTGATGCTGGAAGAATTTTTTCCAGTAATGCAAGATAGAAAGTGTTATGGCATTTCTCCAGGTATTAAATAGCTTGATCCATTGGCCAAGGTAATGATTATTGCTCTCATATTATTTGTTGGAATTTTTTGTAGCCTGAATTGGGAAAAAATAAGAAGTAAGGGACATCAGATATTAAGAACATAGTCTTTTGAAGAATAATCTAAAATAAAAAATAAAGCACTCCTTTTGTATTTATGTCTGCATGTTCTTTCCAGAAATATAAAGTCTTAATTTTTAAATAATATGGCATATAATGAGTTCTAATTATATACTTAATTTAATAACATTAAGCAAGTTTTAGATGAATTTCATTTTTAAAAACTTAGTGACATCTCACACTTTATAGGCTAACCCATTCCCAACTAGGGCATATGCTTCCCTACTTTTCATAATAATAATAGTTATATTATTATCTTTATTAACATTTATTAAGGTCTTACTATGGGTCAGACATTGTTTGAAATGTTTATTATCTCATTTAGTCTGCTCTTAAAACATCCCAATGTTTGGTCCTACTATTAATACAAGTTTACAGATTAGGAAACTGACATAGAGGGTGGATAAATGACTTAGAGTAACAGAGCTAGTGAGTCACAGGCTGTCTTTATTTATTTATTTATTTAAAATTTATTTATTTATTTATTTATTTTTGGCTGCATTGGGTCTTCGTTGCTGCACGCGGGCTTCCTCTAGTTGCAGAGAGCGGGGGCTACTCTTCATTGCGGTGCGCAGGCTTCTCATTGCAGTGACTTCTCTTGTTGCGCAGCATGGGCTCTAGGCGTGCGGGCAGTAGTTGTGGCTCCCGGTCTCTAGAACGCAGGCTCAGTAGTGGTGGCGCTCGGGCTTAGTTGTTCCGCGGCATGTGGGATCTTCCCAGACCAGGGCTCGAACCCCTGTCCCCTGCATTGGCAGGCGGATTCTTAACCACTGCTCCACCAGGGAAGTCCCACAAGCTGTCTTTAAACGTATAGACAAACTCCAGAGCTTACAGAGAAAACTCTTTTCATATCATACTTTGTGATTTTTAAATAATCTTTGCAATAATAAAATTTTTGAAATAGATATGTGTGTTCTTAAAATACAAAAACAGCTTTTATATGCCTTGAGAAGATAATGTGTACATACATGTGCAATAGTGACAAATATTTCTTTTAAACATTAAGTTGTTGACCGAAATCAAATGCTGATTTGATCACCTTTCCTTTCCTCTATTTTCCTAATATAAATAAAAAATTAAGCATAATGAAGTCTTTGGGGGAAAAAAGAACATAAGATATTCCATCATAATGTAGTTTATTGTAGATAAAAAGGAAGATATCTGTGAGATCATGAAACAATAAAAGAAAGGCAAGAACTAAGAGTTAGAAAAGTAGGTCACAAATGAGAGAGACCAGAAAAGGCTTCAAGAGCCAAGGAAACTGATCATTATAGTAATTCTTGGAAGAAACACAGTTTATTAAAAAATCAAATTGGTTTGCTACTTTATTTCTTTTTACCTAGTGTGATACTTGTGTTTGAAATGCACATTTTCCTGATTTTATTAAATCTTCATTTTAAATTAATTTATTTGAACAGGTAATAGATTGTAGAAAATTCAATATTTACATAAAAATATGAAGAGGAGAGTACAGTTTCTCTTCTTTTTCTGTTCCACAGCTATGAGAATCTCATTTCCAGAGGGATTCATTGTTAGAAGTTTCTTATTTAGTCTTCTAGAGATAGTCTTTACTTTTGTAGGCATATATTTATATAGTTTATTTTTCATACAAATGGCAACATACCGTTCTGGACCTTGCTTTTTTAATGTAGAAATATATTGGGGAGATTTTCCTTTTCTTTTACCCAAAAATTAATGAATACTAATTTTGTGCTTACGATTGTCTAAATGCCTTACATGACTTAATCTCCATAAAATCCCATGAGTATTGTCATTGGTTTGTAGAAGAAACTGTGGCAGAGGGAAGATAAGTAACTAGCCCAAAACAGAGCCTGGATTCAGACCCAGGCAGTTCTGCTATGAAGTGACACTATACTACTGTTATATTGCCTCTCCATATTAGCATTTTCCATGTTTTATACAGAGAGCTATCTGATTTTTTTCACATGTGCATGATGTTCTAGTATATTAACAGCATAATTTATTTAAAAGTTGACGATTCGGGCCTCCCTGGTGGCGCAAGTGGTTGAGAGTCCGCCTGCCGATGCAGGGGATACGGGTTCGTGCCCCGGTCTGGGAGGATCCCATATGCCGCGGAGCGGCTGGGCCCGTGAGCCATGGCCGCTGAGCCTGCGCGTCCAGAGCCTGCGCGTCCGGAGCCTGTGCTCCGCGACGGGGGAGGCCACAACAGTGAGAGGCCCGCATACCGCAAAAAAAAAAAAAAGTTGACGATTCCAGTACTGCAAATTCAAAGACTTTCTCTATTTTTTTCCCTATCAGATTGTTGGTATTTTACTAATTTTTAAAAACTATACCTCTTTGGTTTTCTTTTTTTTTTCTTTAAGTCCTTGCTCTACCTCCAAATAATGTTATACCATTTCAAGTATAGCAACAGTATACTTCATTTTTCCCTTTTCCCTCCTTTGTATTATTGTTGTCGTACATTTTCCATCTACATATGTTAGAATACTCAGAATACATTATTATTTTTGTAGAGTGTTCCAGCATTATTTCTAGAAATATTTTTTTCTCCCTTCTTCTCTCATCATCCCCTTCTGGAACTTCAATCTCATGTATGTTAGATTTGTTTAACACTGGTCACTTGTAAATCACTAATGCTATGATGATGATGATGAAGAAGAAGAAGAAGAAGAAGAAGATGATGATGATTGCAGTGTTTCTTCTCTCTGTGCTTCATTTTGGATAGTTTCTATTGGTATAACTTCAAATTCACTGGTCTTCTGCAATGTCTAGTTTTCTGGTAAACTCATCAAGTAGAATGAGATATGATTTTAGATACTATATATTTTATATCTGGAAGTTCCTATTGGGTCTTTGGTCTAGTGTACAATTAAATTACTTGTCAGTTTAATCTTTTTAGGCTTGCTAGAGTGGGTCTAGAATAACCATAGTCTAGAGCTAATTTAGCCTCACTACTAAGGTGATAACCTTCCAAAGACTACCCAGTTCCCTCAGCACTCTGCCTGGTGGGAAAGCAATTACAGGCCTGTGTAAGCTTTGGGAATTATTTGGCCTACTGCTTTCCAATAGTTTTTCCCCCAGCCTGGTGGATTTTCATCCCGTGTGTGCACAGGCTAGTACTCAGCCAATGATTTGCAGAGACCCCTCCACCCCCACGGGGCTCTTTCTCTGTGCAGAGTCCTCTCTTCAGTACTCTGTTGAAAATTATTGCTGCTTTGACCTCTGGGAACTCCTGTTTCTCTCCCCTCAACTCAGTGAGACTGTTGGACTTTGTTTTGCTTCCTCCTCCTGTGCTACAGCCTGGAGACTGCCTCTAGCAGCAAGCCAGGGCAGTCATAGGGCTCATCTCATTTGTTTTCCCTTTTCTCATGAATCACAGTCCTGTGCTATTTGTTTTCCAGTATCTGAAAACAGTTCTTTCATATAATTTGTCTAGTTTTCTGGTTGTTTACAGTGGAACAGCTTTTTTTTTTTTTTTTACAACAGTTAATCATTTATGGGCAGAAACAGAAATTCTCTTACCTCTACTGTTTTGTTTTGTTTTGTTTTTAACATACAACAGCTTACTGAGATGTAATTCATATACCATACAATTCACCCATTTAAAATATACAGTTCAGTGGCTTTCAGTGTATTCATAGTATTGTACAACTATCACCAGAATCAACTTTGGAACCTTATCATCATCCCCCAAAGGAACCCCATACCCAGAGCAGTTGTTCTCTATTTTCCCCCAATCCCTAGGCACCCCTAGGCAACCACTACTCCACTCTAGAGATTTGCCTACTATTGTCATCTCATGCAAATGGAAGCATACATATGTAGTTTATTGTGAATAGCTTCTTTCACTTAGCATAATGTGTTAAGATTCATCCATATTATAGCATGTATCAGTAATTCATTCCTCTCTATTGCAGAGTAATATTCCATTGGATGGACATACCACATTTTATTTATGCTTTCATCTGTTGTTGGACATTTGAGTTCACTTTTTAGTTATTCTGAATAATGTTGCCATGGATATTTTTGCATAAGTTTTTGTGTGGACATATTTTTTTTTCCTCTTGGGTTACTTACTAGTTTTTGAAGCCTTTTATGTAGTGGTGAAATTTGCCTTTTGACTGTGGTGTGACTTGGAAGTATGTTTCCCTAATCATTACTTCTCTTCTGACTTTTGTTCCAAGGAGAAATTTTTCTTTTTATGTATCAATCTTTTATTTCATAGTTTCGCGGTTTTGTGTAATATTAGGATGGCTTTCTACCATGGTTTCTTTTTTTTTAAATTTATTTATTTTTGGCTGTGTTGGGTTTTCGTTTCTGTGCGAGGGCTTTCTCTAGTTGTGGGAGCAGGGGCCACTCTTAATCGCGGTGCGCGGGCCTCTCACTGTCGCGGCCTCTCTTGTCGCGGAGCACAGGCTCCAGAGCGCAGGCTCAGTAGTTGTGGCGCACGGGCTTAGCTGCTCCGCGGCATGTGGGATCTTCCCAGACCAGGGCTCGAACCCATATCCCCTGCATTGGCAGGTGGATTCTCAACCACTGTGCCACCAGGGAAGCCCCCTCTACCATGGTTTCTTATAGTACTTTTATGGTTTCATTTTTTATGCTTAAATTTTTGAATCATCTCTTGTTTTGAGAAAGGAATCCAACTTGATATTTCCCAATGGCACCATTTATTGAATAATCCATTTTTCCCTACTGACTTGAACTGTCACTTTTATCATATATTAAGTATAGGTATATATTTGGGTCTATGTCCACTATTTGATTTAGAATTGATATATCTAATATTTTGGGCAAGTACTATACTATTACATTTATTGTAGTTTTATAAATATTTTTTCAGAATTCTTGCTGTTTTTATTTATCTGTCTTCGTGTACTTTCGATTTTGTCTAGTTCTAAAAGAAAAATCCTTTTGTGGTTTTTTTTTAATTGGAAAGATAAAGTTGTCCTTTCACATTTAAGTTTTTGATCTACCTTCAGTTGCCTTGTATGTGCTGTGAGGTATGGATCTGATGTAATGTTTTATATAAATAATTAACTGACCTTGTGCCATTTTTGAATAGTTTATCCTTTCTCCACTTATCTATAATGCCACTTATGTTACATATCAAGTTCCCCTATATGTATGGGTCTAGTTCTGGGTTCTCTGTTTTGTTTCACTGGCCTGTTTGTCTATCTCCTTAGCAATATTATCGCCTTTCTTAATTGGTATAGTTGCTTTAGAATAAGTCTTGGTATCTGTTTATGAAAATTCTCTATCATATTCTTCAAGACTGTATTGGCTATTTTTGAATATTTGTTTTCAATATATAGTTTAGAATCAGCCCTTTAATTTCCATGTAAAAACCTGTCTGGACTTTTATTGAAATTGCAATGAATTTATAAATTAATATGGAGAGAATTGATAGCCTGACAATATTGAATTTTCTTATGTTTGAATATGGTAAATCTTATTTATTTATGTTTTCTTAAATGCATTTCATGAAGTTTTGTAATTTTCTCCATATGGATCAAGCATATCTTTTGTTGGATTTATTTCTAGTTACTTTATTTATTTTTGTTACTGTTGTAAATGATATCTTGTTAAAATTCAAATATTCTAACTTTTTGTAGCTGGAATATAGAAATGCCCTTGGTTTTTATACATTGATCACATATAAACTTTGTTCAACTCTCCATTAGTTTAATAATTTGTAGGATAGTCTCATCTGTTCACTATAGGGAAAATCATCTCAGCTGAGAATAATGACAAGTTTATTTGTTCTGTTGTAGTTGTACACTTTTTTCCTTCTCATTGACTGAAAAGCTTTAATCAAGGTAATGACATTCAATTCCACAAATATGATCTCTTCACATTTCTAATAAGTACTAGGCAATAACATAAGCCCTCCAGATAGCAGAGTGACTAAAACAAATATGGTCTGTTTGCTCAAGGAGATTAGATTGGTGTTTTAGAAATACTCTTGTGTCTGTAGGATGGAAAATGGACTGGAGAGAAGCAAGACTGGAGGCAGGTAAGCCAGGCCTAGTAAGAGGTTACTCTGCCAGTGTAAGGGACAGACTATGGGGACCTAGATCAGGAGACTGCAGACAGGCCTGCTGCCTGATTTTATATGACTTGTGAACTGTGAATGGTTTTCACATTTTTAAATCGTTGAATAAAGTCAAAAGAAGAATGATATTTTGTGACATGTGTACATTATATTATTCAAAATTTTAGGGACTATACAGTAAAGCTTTACTGGAACACAGCCGTGTTCATTCATTACATAATTGTCTGTGGTGCTTTTGTGCTACAACAGCAGAGTTGAGTAATTGTGACCTTGATTGTATAGTCCACAAAGCCTAAGATAGTTACTTTCTGGCTCTTTACAGAAAAAGACTTTGCTGGCCCCTGACCTTTAGGTGGCAGTAGAGAGAAATGGTGAATTTGAGAGTTATTAGGAGGTAGACTGACAAGGCATGGTGATTAACTGGGTGTGGCTGTAAAGAGGAAAAAGTGGAATAAAGGATTATTCCCAAATTTGCAGATATTTGGAAAGGTGAGAAATGTTAGTTTGATTTATAGAGATAGAAGATATTGAAATCAGGTCAGATTTGTGGAAAGGGGCAGGAGCGTGGAGGAGATGAGTTCTGTTTTAGATACGTTGAATTTGACGTGTCTGTAAGACAGCCATTTGCAACTATCTAGGAGGCAGCTGTATACATGAAAGAGACCTGGACAGGTTTGGTGTCAACAACATAGACGTGCAGAATGAAGTGATTAGAGTGGATGATATTGCCCCCAGTGAGGATACAGAGTAAGAAGAACAGAGGGTCTATAGGAAAAAGAAATTTAAAAACATCAATATTTAAGGAATGGATAGAGTAAAAAGAACCTGGAACAGAATCTGACAAGTAGCAGTTCAAGAGGTTAAGAGGATATCTTAGGGATTGTCTA